>NW_027095734.1:89839-288353 GCF_036850995.1 Saccopteryx leptura
CCAGGTTCAAAATCCCAAGGTCACCACCTTAAGCATGTGCTCATCTGGTTTGAGCAAAAGCCTACCAGCTTGAACCCAAGGTCGCTGGGTCCAACAAGGGGTTACTCGGTCTGCTGAAAGCCTGCGGTCAAGGCACATATGAGAAAGCAATCAATGAACAACTAAGGTGTTGCAACACTCAATGAAAAACTAATGATTGATGCTTCTCATCTCTCTTTGTTCCTGACTGTCTGTCCCTGTCTATCCCTCTCTCTGACTCACCCTCTGTCTCTGTAAAAAAATACATAAATAAATAAAAGAAACAAATATTATTGATTCATTTTTTATAGATTATACAAACCTTTTGCAACGTACATAAAACTAATTGACTTTTTTTTCTTTTTTTCTTTTTTTTTAAATTTTATTTATTTGTTTTAGAGAGGAGAGAGAAACGGAGAGAGAGAGACAGAGAGGAAGAGAGAGAAGAGAGAGAGACAGAGAGAGAAGGTGGGAAGGAGCTGGAAGCATCAACTCCCATATGTGCCTTGACCAGGCAAGCCCAGGGTTTCGAACCGGCAACCTCAGCATTTTCAGGTCGATGCTTTATCCACTGCACCACCATAGGTCAGGCCAAAACTAATTTACTTTTATAACAATTTACTTTTAGTCAGAACTCTTAATTTTAAAACTTTTAACCTTTAGTGACAATTAAGTTGGCTTTCATTTTACCCTAGTTTCCTTTTCCCCAAAGTCTGATTTAAAATGAGTCCTTGGCCCTGGCCAGTTGGCTCAGTGGTAGAGCGTTGGCCTGGCATGCGGGGGACCTGGGTTCGATTCCCGGCCAGGGCACGTAGGAGAAGTGCCCATTTGCTTCTCCACCCCCCCTCCTTCCTCTCTGTCTCTCTCTTCCCCTCCTGCAGCCAAGGCTCCATTGGAGCAAAGATGGTCCGGGCCCTGGGGATGGCTCCTTGGCCTCTGCCCCAGGTGCTAAAGTGGCTCTGGTTGCGGCAGAGCGATGCCCCAGAGGGGTAGAGCATCGCCCCTTGGTGGGCAGAGCGTCACCCCTGGTGGGCGTGCTGGGTGGATCCCGGTCGGGTGCATGTGGGAGTCTGTCAGACTGTCTCTCCCCATTTCCAGCTTCAGAAAAATACAAAAAAAAAAAAAAAAAAGGAGTCCTTACTGAGTTTCTTCATACATTTGCTGTACGTAGACAAACCAGCTTCTGGTTTGTGGTTAGAGTAGGGCATGCTGTCTTTCTACATTGGAAGCAGTGGGTGTTGTCAGGATCACGGTGTGTGGACCTGTCTATGTGAGAGTCAGTCTTTGGGTGATGTACTGGATCTCCTGGTAATACTGAGCAGTTTGCTGAGTAACCTGTAAATCCTTCCAGTACTTAGGGAAGGGTGGTTACATTAGTTTTACTATTTGATTCATGCATTTTATTTGCCTTGAACCATTGTGCCTTTAGGCACAATGTAACTTCAAATTAGCTTTTTGTATTTTTCAGAAGCTGGAAACGGGGATAGACAGACAGACTCCCACATGCGCCCAACCGGGATCCACCCGGCACGCCCACCAGGGGCGACGCTCTGCCCCTCCAGAGCATAGCTCTGTCGAGACCAGAGCCACTCTAGCACCTGGGGCAGAGACCAAGGAGCCATCCCCAGCGCCCGGGCCATCTTTGCTCCAATGGAGCCTGGCTGCAGGAGGGGAAGAGAGAGACAGAGAGGAAGGAGGGGGGTGGAGAAGCAGATGGGCGCTTCTCCTGTGTGCCCTGGCGGGGAATCGAACCCGAGACTTCTGCATGCCAGGCTGACGCTCTACCACTGAGCCAACTGGCCAGGGCCAAATTAGCTTTTAATTAATATTGGGTTCCTTTTCTACTGGCTTTGCAACAGTGGACACAAATGCAGGCCCAACACTAGAATGGGCAAGCTAAACTTGTAAAGAATTTCATACAGCAATTTTCTTATTCTGCTTTGTATTCACTTGCATACAAACTAAATACTCAGATATTATGCCTTTTGTAATAGATTCTAAGTCTGGTTTTTCGAATTATTCTTTTTCTGTTGGCAAAATCTTTTTCTAATTAGTTTCAAATAAACTTTTGGCAATAAGGGTCCTAAAGCCCCACTCGTTTTGAGTGACATTTTTCTATTCATTTGAAGTTTTAATTCTTATGTTCTGATTTTGAGGCAGACTGGAAAAATATAAAATAAACAATAAAATCCAAATAGCTAAATATAACAAGTGTCCTAATACAATAAAGTGACTAAAGCCTACTAGATTATCAAACAAACAAAGTTCTAACCAATATAATAGGATTCAAAATAAAATTCTTACAGTCTCAAATGTTCTTAGTATGTTAACATAATTTCATTAAATCTATGTTGACACTATCACTACTTTATATTATTTGCAAATGTAACTAAATCTTACTTCAGTCTGAGAAATGTCCCAAAGAGCAGGAGTCACATATATTCAGGAAAAGTCCACAAGGCACTGAAGATGTGGTCATATTTTACACTCTACAGCTAGAGTTCAAGTCCTAATGATCACTGCTTTTAACTAGAATTAGGAGCAGGTCCCAGCCTAAAATAGGCATGAGAGTATTTAGACAAGAAGATTAATGGGGACACTATACATTAAATAAAGCAACAAAAATTAGACTGTCAATACCCACAGTAGAGATCTTCAAGGGATAAATAAAACTCAAATATTCAGGCAAGGCATATGAAATGGCCCTTGTGTTCACAAGAAGTGAGATCGGTTTATCTGCTTAATTCCCTAGGCTCATCCACAGTGACGTGAGGTGGGGCCAATGGCCCTGGGCACCTTTTTAGCCTTCAGTGTCAAGTCCCAGCATGCTTGGAGAGGTCAGAGCAAAGGAAGCTGGAGCAGGGCTGGAAGAGATTGAACCCTCCCTCCGTGAAGCAAGGGGGCAGCTTACCTTCTTGTATCCCTTTTTCCACAGCAAAGGCATGTCCCTTGTGGGGGTCGAGAAGCCTGGCAGGCTTTAGCTCAATGACCTTTCAACTCTTGAAACAGGGCCCTGATGAAAACTTATGAAACCCCTTTGGGGCACTGGAGCCTTTAAGGGCATATACCATGAGCTGGTATTTTCCTGATCTCTTTTGGGCTCTACTTGCCTTTTCTGTTCCTTTTTTGGTCATTATAGACTTTAAAAGCCATGCTCAGAATATCTTGCTGAGGGGCTTGAGGGCCCTTACTTTTGGAAAAAAACAAAAACAACATTATTAGCTGAATCAAATAAAAGAGGTTTGCAAGAGAAACAGGTTTGGTGACTCCTTTAGGATTCCAGAGTCTCTCTGCTGCTAAATAACTTAGTTCATTAGCATTCAAAATAAATTTTAACAATACTGTTACAAAATGTTAATAACCTAAACATTACATAAAAAGACATTATTAACAATTATTATATATTTCCTAATATTTAAATCAAGATTTCAATATCACAGGACTATAAAACAGCAAATAAAAGAACTAACAAAAGACCTTTGAAATAACATATACATTTTAACATGAAAAATATTTTTTACACAATAAGAGATTATTGGTACAAACTACCCAGCTGGCAAAGAGATATTAACTTTCATTTGACTCACAGTAATTTACAGTATTAAGTCAACATGAGGGGTGGGATGCCTAAGAGGGAAGCAGACTCCAAGAACTGAGAACTTGCCATTTTACCCCCCACTTTTATTTCTACCATTTGTCCTGTAGCCAAGTTCCTTAGCAAAAAAATGAGGCTTCTCCCAAGCACGACTTGAATCAATCTGCCATCTGCAAACTAACTGTCTTGCTTTGAGCAGCTAATTAAAATACTAATTTTTACAAAATTACTTTTCCAATAGTGGGTTGCTTTAGCCTATATGAGGTTTTTAATTTCCCACAATTTCTTTCTATAACTTCTTACACACCAGTGGAGGGCAATAAGCCATTAATCACAATCCATGGAAGGCTCACGTGACCCTTATGTCCTAGGGCAGGGGTCCCCAAACTATGGCCCACGCGCCACATGTGGCCCCCTGAGGCCATTTATCCAGCCCCGCTGCACTTCCGGAAGGGGCACCTCTTTCATTGGTGGTCAATGAAAGGAGCATGTTACATCCTGGCGAGATAGGCCGCAGCAGAACCAAAGTGAATTTTATAAGTTTTATTGCAGACCTGCACAGGGACTGCAGGCAACCCATGCAAGGGAGCACTGCAGCCCCCCAAACCTGCGCAGGGACTGCAGGCAACCCACGCCTCCGAAGAGACTGGAGCACTGCAGCCCCCCCAAACCTGCACAGCCAACAAACTGCGCAGGGACTGCAGCCCCCCAAACCTGCACAGGGACTGCAGCTCTGAGCTTCTAAAATGGCTCCTTTTTATAGGGTGGTTATCTAGGATGAGCAAGCATCATACAGAAGCTGATGTGGCTGTTAGTCATTGGCTAGGGAGGTCGTGCGCAGTTACGGGGGGGGGGGGGTATTACTCAGTGGAGAATTTCAAACATAAACTTCTGATAAGGGTCTCTGACTCAATGCAGGATGTTGCTGAACTCTTTGTTCTCAGCGTCACAGGGACCTTGTACACTCTTGGCAGCCCCAGCATGTCAGTACTCCCTGAATCTAACATTCCCCCATCTCTTTTGGACATAAATCAAATCCTTGATTCTTCATCAGTGGGGAGAATGGTATAAGGCTGGGGCTCATGAGAATTTTCTACTTTAGCTGTAGCTATAAGCTAATTGGGTCAGGGGTCCTCCCTAGTATGTGCTGGCACGCTGATAGTGTGCCCTTAGTACTACAAGCTTTACGGACTAATTTCTTTCTGCCTTGTATTTTTCTTCTCTGTACTAACTTCTTACAACTTGCACAAACCTTCTGCAACTTACACAAACCTTCTGCAACTTACACAAACCTTCAACTTTTATGCACTTTCTTATCCAGGAATAACTGGCCTTCATAACAACTTACTTTTCCTTTCCTTTTCAAAAGTACCTCTACACCTTATACCTTCTATTATCAAAACCATACAATTCCTTTCTAATTTATCAGAACTCTTAATTCCCAAAAACCTTAACCTTCAGCAAAGACTAAGTTAGTACTAAGTAATCCTCTTTTAAAGATTGCTCTTGGAGGTGTCCTTTTCATAAGCAGCCTATTGGACACATGACCAATATTCATAGGTTATTCTATAGTGGTAGCTATGAGCACATACATAACTTTCATTTACCTTAGTTTCTCTCTCAGCCAAGGGACTTACACTCCCTTTCTGTATGACTAATAGCAGTGCATGCATCAAACCTTAAGATGACTTACTTGGCTTTCCTTTACCTTAGTTTCCCTCCCTCCCCAAAGTCTCCATGCGTGGACCAGTTAAATTCTGGTTTGTGGCTGAAGCAGGGCATGCTGTCCTTCTCAGGGTCAGCTTACAAGGGTTGGCAGGGTCAGTCTTCGCTGTCCACAAAGGTGTCTCTGCTGGGACTGCAAGCTTCAGCCGGCTGTGGTGGACCCAGGCGGGTATGCCTTCTACCTTGGCAGTAGTGGGGGTGGTCAGGTTCATGGTGTCTGGACCCGTCTACGTGGGAGTCAGTCCTTGGGTGGTGTACTGCTAGAAGTGCCTCTTGGACAGTCTTTGAACAGTTTGCTGAGTAACCTATAAAACCTGTAAGTACTTAGGGAAAGGGTGTTACATTTCTACACTTTGCAGTTAGAGTTTAAGTCCTAGTGACTACTGCTTCTAGCTGGAATTAGCAGCAGGTCCCAGCCTATAATAGGCATGGGGCATTGAGATAAGAGAAATAAAGGAGATACTAAACATAAAGCAATAAAATCAGACTGTCAATACCCACAGTAGAGATCTTTGAGGGATAAATAAAACTTAAATATTCAAGCAAGGCATAGTAGATGGCCCTTGTGTTATTAGCTTATCTGCTACTTGGAAGAAATATCTTAGGCTCGTGAACGATGTCCTTAGGCCTTCAGTGGCAATTCCCAGCACGCTGGGCAAGGTCAGGTCACAGGTAGCTGGAGTAGGGCTAGAAGAGACTGAACCCTCCCTCCATGGAGCAAGGGGGCAGCTTACCTTCTTATGTCCCTCTTTCCACAGCACAGTCATGTCCCTTGATGGGGCCGGGAAGCCTGGCAGGCTTCAGTTCAATGACCTTTCTTTCCACTCTGGAGCAGGGCCTTGATAAAGCCCCTTAGGGTGCTGGAGCCAAAAGTTGGTATTTCCTGACTTCTTTTGGGCCTTATTTGCCTTTTCTGTTATTTCCTTGGTTGTTATAGACCTTAAAAGCCATGCTCAGAAGATCTCACTGAGGGGCTTGACTAGGAGAGCAAAATTGGGAATCCTGTATTTAAAGAAGCCTAAAGCAGTGGATTTAGAAGGGGCCGTATTCCCTAAATCTTCTCCTCGGGTCTGGTTCCAGATAGGAGGCGGGGATTCCCCGGAGCCAAAGCAGAGGAGGGCAGAGGGCTGTAGCAAGGTGATAATAGCCTCTAGCTTACTGCGCTGTTATCTTTTGCCTGACTAAGCAGTGGTGCAGCCCTTGAGCCGGTGCCCAATGGGGAGGGGCAAGTGCCTGAAACTGTGAGGGGAGCCTGCCGCTTCTCCTGCAGCCAGCTGCAGCCTGGCTGCCTTTTCTTTCTCTACCTCTGCTGCTATACTGGCTGCATACTGACCGTGCCACCTGCCTGCAGGTGGATGCTGGTGATAGTATGCTAAACTCTCTATGTTTTCTATGGGTCTAGCAATCCTTGGTTTGGCCAGTCTGCTCTTAACTTGGCCATTCTAGTAGCAGAAAAACAAACCAAATATGCACACAAAACAAACAAAACTTCTAAACCAAAACCAAACGGAGAAGGCAGCGTCCTGCGTTCCCCGACTGACCAGGTGGGGAGAAATCAGGTGGCGTCCCGCCTGCTCCACTACACCCTTTTCTAACCAGAGCTCTGTTTCCAAATATTCAAAGAGGAAGCTTAACCAAAGGGAGAAGGCAGCGTCCTGCGTTCCCTGACCAACCGGGTGGGGAGAAATCAGGTGGCATCCCACCTGCTTCACTACACCCTTTTCTAACCAGAGCTCTGTTTCCATATATTCAAAGAGGAAGCTTTCTTACCAAACAGTCTCAAGACTCCAAATGTTTCAAATCAGCCAAATTCAGTTTCCAAACGGCAACTGCCAGAGGCTGGCCAGCTACCAATGTCTGCTGCAGCCCACTCTGTGAGGAGGGGTCTTACACGGCCAATCTCGGTGGAACCTCCATCTGTTACATCCCAGCGAGAGAGGCCACAGCAGACACAAAGTGAATTTTATAAGTTTTATTGAAGACCTGCACAGGGACTGCAGGCAACCCATGCAAGGGAGCACTGCAGCCCCCCAAACCTGCGCAGGGACTGCAGGCAACCCACGCCTCTGAAGAGACTGGAGCATTGCAGCCAACCAAACCTGTGCAGGGACTGCAGGCAACCCACACCTCCGAAGAGACTGGAGCACTGCAGCCCCCCCCCAAACCTGCACAGCCAACAAACTGCGCAGGGACTACAGCCCTCCAAACCTGCACAGGGACTGCAACTCTGAGCTTCTAAAATGGCTCCTTTTTATAGGGTGGCTATCTAGGATGAGCAAGCATCATACAGAAGCTGATGTGGCTGTTAGTCATTGGCTAGGGAGGTCGTGCACAGTTACGGGGGGGGGGGTATTGCTCAGTGGAGAATTTCAAACATAAACTTCTGATAAGGGTCTCTGACTCAAAGCAGGATGTTGCTGAACTCTTTGTTCTCAGCGTCACAGGGACCTTGTACACTCTAGGCAGCCCCAGCATGTCAGTACTCCCTGAATCTAACAGAGCACAGTGACCATCTGTTGGGCAGATAAAATATATTATGCTCACTTTGTTAAAAATAGCACTGCCCATGTGAGGCCGTTGCCCAGGTGATATTAATGTGTGTTGGGGGTGGGCTAAAGGCAGGCAGAATCCTTGTAGCCTGGGGCTTGGCTGTGGGATTAAGCCTTTCCCACCCTTTTTGATGTGGGGTGGTACAATCCAATCATGCCTCAGAGAAGTGACTTTGTATTAGAGACTTCCCTATTTTGTATATTGGATTGAAGGTTGTGAAGCTACACTATAAAATAGGGGCAGAACGGGAGCTTGTGCTCTTGGTTCCTGGGATGATTAGCATGAGAGAGCAGAAGGAGCAGAGCAGAGAGCAGAAAGAGGCCATGTGGCCAGGAGAAGCAGCCAAGATGGCGGAGTGCTGAGTGAGAGGCCAGTTTGTGCAGTTTGACGCTGGAGAAAGAAGGAGATGGGGAACAGAGGTGAATAAGTCTGGGGAGCTAGAAACCTTTGATTCTAGGAAACTCGGATAAGTCAGTAGCTTTGTGAGCACTGAATGTGAGTGGGTTTTGGAGCCCAGTGTGTGTTTTTACTTGCCCACTGGGTGCAAGCTAGAATTAAAGAAAATGACCTATCAGTTTGTGGCTCCTTTGTTTCTTTACCGACTGTTCGAATCCAATGCAAACCTGCATGGGCCGGGTGGCTGTGATGGTGGCCCTGGCCTTGGCCCCTGGCTTTATACCATCTCATTAGCCAAAAGCAGGCCCATAGTTCCTATTGAAATACTGTTCAGTTTCTTGATTTAAATTTACTTGTTTTTTATTTTAAATATTGTATTTGTTCTCGTTTTGTTTTTTTTACTTTAAAATAAGATATGTGCAGTGTGCATAGGGATTTGTTCATAGTTTTTTTATAGTCCGGCCCTCCAATGGTCTGAGGGACAGTGAACTGGCCCCCTGTGTAAAAAGTTTGGGGACCCCTATGTCCTAGGGAGAGGAAGGGAGAGGCAGCTGGAAGGCCTTTCTCTGATAATCCCATCCCCTATAATCCTGTTACTTATGATCCCATTACTCATTCTGGACAGTCCTGATAATCTCATCTCCAATAATTCTGTTACTTATGATCCCATTACTCATTTTGGACTTTCCTCATAATCTGATTTTCTATAATTCTATTATTTACTATCCCATCACTTATTCTGGAATTGCAATTCATTTCAAAGAACTAATAACCAGCAAGGCCCACACTCATGGTTTGTTAATTTCTAAATCCTTTTACCTGACCCTGTTCTTTTTCTTTTTCTAAGATTTTTCTAAAGCAAAGTTCCAATTTTCATACTATTCTTACCCTGTATTTTCCAAATGGGTAAAACTTCTTTTGGTTAGTAGGTGGATATCTGAAACTAGTTTCTATTCTATCCTTTCTCTAGTCACTTCACCCTTAGTTGTCCCTGACAATTTACTCTAGCACCCTTCCCCCACTGCTCTGCACACAGCATGTCCTGGTCCTTCTTTCTGCTCTTTTCTCACCCAAACTGCTTATTTGCCAGCCCTTCACCCGAGAGGCTGTGGAAACATTTCAAACTGTGCAGAGAGAAGGCAGGAATTAGTACACTAATAAAAGCAAGAAAGATAAGACAGACAATTAACTAGCACCCAGAATAAGATAACACAGACAATAACTAGCACCTGAAATAAAGAGTGTTTGACTATAGAGGACACAAGACAAGAAGTAGGAACCAATAGAAGAGAATAATTTCTTCTCTGAAGAGAAATCAGACAGAGCCCTGAATTTAGGAGTCTTGAATCCAAGAAAAGAGATTTTATATTTTTGAAGCTTCTTTTATGAATTTCCTTTTACTTTTGCCCAGATTTTTAAATTTTGCATGCAAAAATTTAGTTCAGGCCTTAAAAACAGATACCGTTACACATTAAACAAAGACTTCATATACACAAATTAGAAAATAAGTAATTTAAGTCAGCGTGCTTTACTTATTCCAATTAAAATTATACTAGAGATATTTCTTGACAAACAAAGAGACAAAACAGATTACTTACCCACACATCTCAATAGACAAAGGAAGGGGTTCCACTCTTAGGTTTAAGCACCAGAGATTCCCATTCACACACCGATCACTCAGGAGCCTCTTAGGTGTTCGCAGGCCTCATTCCTACAAGGACTTTAAACTTAAACTCAGGAATTTTAGACAACAGAAAAGAAAAGAATGAGATCTCGACAAACACAGAGAAGTTTCTGGCAGTTCGACATGAGATTAATCAATCCAGGCTAGCTCGGCCTCTACCAGTGTCCTTCTAAAGTACGAGCAGATATCCCCAAGAGCCTCAAGCAGGACCCAATCCTACTGGGACCTCTCATAAAGAAACTGACATCTCTGAAGGCCCAGACAGACTAATCCTAGAACGATTCAATCCTCATTCCTCCCAGACCAGAAACAATTGTCCCCACTAAATGGCATTTTACTGAGAGCCTCAACTAGATACTTCTGGAAGTCCTGGACAGGATGAAGTATCCACTAGTACCTCTCTTAGAGAAACAGATATCCCTGAGAGCCTCAAGCAGGACTCAATCCCCACTAGTCATCCTTCCAGAGTATAACCAGAAGTCCTTGTCCTCGCAAAATCTGAGAAGGACCAAAAACTCTCCACTGATGTCTCAGTCTTGGAGAGCGTACTGCAAACATGCCGACCACATCTGATTTATTTCACAGCAACCAAAACATAAAGACTCTAAACTAGTTACAAACAGCAAAGTAGTTCCAAAGGCCCTACCTACTCCACTGGAGTTCCACATCTCCGGAGTTACAAATCAGCAAAGCCTCAAATCTACCCTACCTACAACCTAGTTCAAAACAAAAAAGTGAAATCAAGAATTCAGAGGAAAGCCAGAAAATCAGTAAAGCAAAAAGAGTTGCTTTACCTACCTCCTTGATTTCTCTGCCAAATTGTCCAAATTGTCAAATTTGGGAATGGGAGGCATCTACCAAAGAACTGTCCAAACCCACAGGAAAACAGGGAGCCCTGAAAAAATCTCAGGGGGCACCTCTCCTCAAGATTTAAGCAGGGTTGGTCAGCTCCCCAGAAAGACCATTAGATTAGGGGTGTCTCTACCCAGTGACACGAAACACCGGATCCCAGACAAGCCCCCAAATGTTATAAAGTACTGTACCCCAGATTCTGAAAGGCACCATACCTCAATCCATCAGGTTTACATAGAGACACCCAATCCAGATAAATTTTGAAGAGTTTTATTGAAAGAGATTTGTAAAATATGCTGGACTCATGTGGCTGACACAGGGCATAACAGACCCAAATCATGTACGCCAAGTACATTTCAGAGGCTGGTTATATATATACCCTTTGACTACATACAGGTTGGAGGGGAATGACAGCATGACACAATCATTGACAAGATTAATATTTAATAAGATTTGTGTTACATTAACAAGATTAACATTTGTCTAGGGCAGTGCTAGTCAACCTGGTTTCTACTGCCCACTAGTGGGCATTCCAGCTTTTATGGTGGGTGGTAGTGGAGCAACTAAAGTATAAATTAAAAGATAGATTTAACTATAGTAAGTTGTTTTACAAAGATTTATTCTGCCAAACTTAGTGAAAATCCTACATAAAGTACTTGGTAAGTATTTATTATATGCTTTAACTTGCTGTAACTTTATAAGTTTTATAAAGTAAAGTTACTTCACTACTTTATTAATCACCATCACTGTGAAATGGTGGGCAGTTAGAAAAAAATTTACTACTAACAGAAATACAAAAGTGGGTGGTAGGTATAAAAAAGTTGACTACCGCTGGTCTAGGGAATTTACAGAAAATGTTAAAACTTTCAAGGTAATACAATCAAAGACTTTCACAAATCCTTTTAGTGTCTATCTCTCTCCTCATTTACCTAGAGGTACATGTAATCTCAGCATTCCAGGAAGGGAGGGAGAGCTAAGGTCAGTGTAAGATGGTATGTAAATTTTGTCTCTTATTGAAAACGAAAGGGAGTTCTTCAGACAACCTTAATCCTTTCAGAGAACTTAAAACCAAATGATCCTAGTTGTCCTTGTAAGTCAGAAGACTTCTATATTCTTTTTCCTCAATTTTCCAAAGAAAGGACAGGAAAACCTGACCTTTTCCTCCTAGAATATCAATAGTAATGTTGCAGCTCTTTGGTAACTTACAACACACCAAGTTCTCAGGCTCCATCATTTAGGGCAAAGATGCCCTGACCCTCTCAGGAGCTTAGCCCAAGAACGAGGCAGAGTACCACTGCTGCCTATACTACAGTGGTGATTGGCACAGTGGGAGACCCAGAAGGGGAACCAGGACATTAACCTTGGCTTGACAAAGTCTGGATATGATTAAGGTCCTGTGACACTGGTATCATGTAACCAGACACATGAGCTCTCAGGACAGCCAAATTGTTGACCATACAGGAGGAGAGGTGAAGGGAAGGGTCTGGATTGATTTTATTCCTGTCTGAGTCCTAAATTTATAAACAACTTTGGAAGAACTGTTTCATAAAAAGTAGAATTTAACTATTTTATTTTGTTGCCAGAAAGCAATTCAATGGAGGATTGACACTCAGATAATTATAAGAGGAAAAAAAGAATTTATTAAAGCCAGTGGAGCACGATGGGCCTGTGGCTCCCAAGATACGAGCTCCCCTAAATTAGATCCCTTACATCTTATATCCTTTCACAGAACACAGGTTCACATACATGGATCTTGTGATTCCTTTGTCTAGAGCAGGGGTAGTCAACCTTTTTATACCTACCGCCCACATTTGTATCTCTGTTAGTAGTAAAATTTTCTAACCGCCCACCGGTTCCACAGTAATGGTGATTTATAAAGTAGGGAAGTATCTTTACTTTATAAAACTTATAAAGCAGAGTTACAGCAAGTTAAAGCATATAATAATAATTATTTACAAGTACTTTATGTCAAATTTTCACTAGGTTTGGCAGAATAAATCTTTATAAAACAACTTACTATAGTTAAATCTATCTTTTTATTTATACTTTGGTTGCTCCGCTACCACCCACCATGAAAGCTAAAATGCCCACTAGTGGGCGGTAAGGACCAGGTTGACCACCACTGGTCTAGAGGTACATACGTCAATCACACGATTTTTTGATGGGAGGGAGTCTACATGATGTCAGAGTGTTGGGCAGATAAAATATATTATGCTCACTTTGTTAAAGATGGTGCTGCCCATGTCTCCCAGGTGATGAAATTAGATGCCCTTCCTGCTTGGGATGGGCATGATTATATTAATGTTGGGGGCAGGCTATGGGCAGGCAAGATCCTTGTAGCCCGGGGTTTGGTTTTAGGACTAAGCCTTTCCCACCCTTTTTGATGTGGGCTGGTGCACTCTCATGAGGAATCCCATTATGCCTCAGATAAGTGACTTTGTATCAGAGACTTTCTTTTTTGTATATTGAAATAAAGGTTTTGGTTTCTACACTATAAAGTGGGGCAGACCGGGAGCTTGCTCTCTTGGTTCCTGATAATAGCATTAGAGAAGAGAACAGAGAAAGGCCACATGGAGGAATCCAGGAGAAGCAGCCAAGATGGTGGAGTGCTGAAGGAGAAGCCAGTTTGTGCAGAGTTTGTGCAGAGAGAAGGAGATGGGAAACAGAGGTGAATAAGGCTGGTGAGCTAGAAACCTTTGATTCTAGGAAACTCAGATAAGTCAGTGGCTTTGGAAGCCCTGAATGGAAGGGGAAGTGTCTTCCCACTGTGTGCTTGCCCACTGGGTGCAAGCTAGGATTAAAGCTGATGGCCCACCAGTTTTTGGCTCCGTTGTTTCATTACTGTCTGTCCGAATCTAATGCGAACCTGCATGGGCCAGGTGGCTGTGTTGGAGGTCGTGGCTACTGGTTATTCGGAGGATAAGCGATTGTAAGTCTCCCATTAAAGAGAAAAGGAGGGGAGAGGAAAGGGCTACTCAAATCTCCTTTCCCCCTCCTGCACTCCTGGCTGACTGTTTACCTTCTTCCTCACAGGTGTGGGGAAGGGAGGCGGTCTGAGTCTCCTTCCTTCTTAATCTCAAAACCTTCTAGTAGGGAAAACTCTTTATTTACAATATAATATGCCTTCCTAAGCAGAAATGCGATCAGCCATCTTGAGCTGGTGTAAAATAAAACACAAGTATAAAAGTCATATTCACAAAATCTCTCTGAATGCTTGACCTAAATCATAAAATGCCCTTTAAGCCTCTTAGTAAAAGGTTGTTTGTTTGTTTTTTTTTATCTCACTTTTATAGAAGGAACAGTATTTGCTAGATCAGTACTAAGGCTTATGGTCAAACACATTTCCTTTAGATAAAAGTATCTTCAAAGCTCTTTGCCAGCTATGAGCAAAGGGGAAAAACCCTTCTTTTGTATGTTACTAAATTTGATTTATTAGGTTCTATTTAACATAAGGCATTATTTAATAAATACCGTTAGGAAGAGCCTCAGAGCATAGCGCAGGTCTGGGGAAGTCTCAGGTGGACAGGGGAGACTGAAATCTCCTGCGTGTGGAGTGCCCATGAAGACACTGCCTATAGCAGGAAAGGCTGGGCTTTAGGCACCTGCTGGGCCAATCATGCCTGGAGCAGCCTCAAGGCTGTGAGAGTACAGGGCACCTCTGCTCCCCATTCAGAGTCTCCTGGAAGTCAGTCTGGATGGTGCACTTTCAGAGCTGCCTTGATGGCCTGTGTTGCTGCATTTCACCCCCAGGACAGAAGTAGGGCCCTCTTCCTCTCTGCCTTCTCCTCTAATTTGTCCCTACATCCATAAAGACACTGTCCTCCCTGCACTAGCTGCAGGCTTGGAGGGAAGGATCTGTAAGACACCCACTGTCTTACCTGTTGACTCATCTGGGAGATGCCAGGAATTCTGGGCAACCCTCCGGAGCCATCTGCACCTCCGCCTGGGTCCAGATCCTCCTGCTCCAGTGATCCAGGCTCTGGCCTGACCCCTCCCATGTCACAAGCCTGACTCATGTGAGACATTCCTTACTTATCTATTTAAAGGATGACTTTATGAATGAATAAATGCATGAATGACACATCCAAAGTCCGCTAGCAATTGATGACTTCGTATACCGTTAGTCTTCCAACAGAGGAGGACACCAGTCTCTGCAGCACTGATTGTCCCTGAATCTTCCTAACACATCTCCACTTTTATAGCCTGGTCTCAATGTGACAAATGGACCACAAACCTGATAAACAACCCTCACACCTGCCCTTCTACCCAACAACACCAGCATCGGTGGGGCATCCCCACCTCGATCAGGGATACTATTCATCTACCTGATACTGTGGCCCATTTGTCCCCCTTCCCCAGCTTGGGGTTCAGTCAGTCACCTCCCTGTGTCCTAACTCGTGCCATGAGCCATTCCAGCCCTTCCCAGTTTTCTCTGCTGTCATTTTCCTCCAGCTGCCCCAGGATGTTCCCTTGCAAAGTCCTAGAACGATCCACAGACCTAAATCTTTAATTTGAAGCACTGGCAACAGGCACAGCCAGATTAATAATGTCCCTGCACACAAGACAAAGTCTCAGGATGGCCGCAGTGGTCCCTTGGATGTCCAGGCCACGCTCAGGTCCCTGCTCTGCAGAACCCTCATGGGTGTGCAGTCTCCTCTCCTCTCTGCCCTGGAAGGGTGAACATTCCTCACCTGCTACGTCCTCTTCTGTGAGGATCCCTTTCCCTGAATAAGCTTCTGTTCACACTCAGCTCCCAGGGAAAGGCCTCTCCTCTGCGCTCCCACCATGGGGACTCATTGTTTTTGTCTGTTTGTCTGTTTCTTTGTTTGCTTTCTGCTCCCCTCACTGTGTTCCTTAGCTCCACCGAAGTCCTCAGGCTCTCCTAGATCAGGATTCCCATGTGCCAAAATCAATGACGGTCACACCAGGACTGCACTTGCATTGTCCCCTGTAATGATGATTCTTAACCTGTTGAAAACTCAGAAGTCAAGAAAACAGGTGAAGGCTAGATGTTGAAGCAGCTTGAAAGAGGAGTGGTTCACCCGGGGACCAGCAGAGGGCGCCTCAAGACCGTCTCTGAGGGTTTCTGCAAAACAGGAGCTCCCAGCTGGGCAGCACTCCAGTGACTGGAGGCTCTAGGGCTGGGCTCTTTCTTTTCTATGACTGAGCAGACATGACTTCTCTGGGCATGGCCCAGTGTCCCCTGCATGTGACCCTGTGTGTGCTCCCAGCACCGGCTCCCTCCCAGCCCCATCCATGATAAAACTAGTGCAACAGGCTGGCCTCCCTGTGCCAGGGCCCTAGACCCTGTCAGTGTACTGGGGGAGGGGCAGGGGATGGGGCATATTTGCATGAACAGTCCCACCTCTGTGAAGCCCGCTGGCAGGGGATAAGAGGCCTAGGCAGCCCACTCCAGCTGTGAGCACCACGGCCTGGACCCCTGTGCTCCTTGTCCTCCTCTCTCACTGCGCAGGTGAGGACATGACCCAGAGACCCAGAGCACCTGCACCCTGACCCTTCTATTCACTCTGATGTGTCTGTTTGCAGGTTCCCTGTCCCAGCCTGTGCTGACTCAGCCGCCCTCCCTCTCTGCCTCTCCGGGATCAACAGCCAGACTCCCCTGCACCATCAGCAGTGACATCAGTGTTGGTGGTAAAAGCATCTACTGATACCAGCAGAAGCCAGGAAGCGCTCCCCGGTTCTTTTTGTACTACTATTCGGACTCAGACAAGGAGCTGGGATCCAGGGTCCCTAACCGAGTTTCTGAATCCAAGAACACCTCAGCCAATTCAGAGTACTTGCTCATCTCTGGGCTGCAGCTTGAGGACTAGGCGCACTATTACTGTCAGATCGGGTACAGTGATGGTCCTCACAGTGACACACACAGATGCGGAAGTGGGAAAAAAACCCCAGGCCTCGTTTTGTCCAAGCTTCTGACACATTTATTAAGGTGGTAAAAACTTAATGATAATAATAGACCTGAATCCAGGGGCTTCTGATTCAAATGGTTCCACACTATACTGCTTTCTGATTTTTTTATGTAAAATATTTACGGCCTTAAAAGGGTAAAACAAACAAAAACTAACACCAATATAGTAACAACAAGGACAGTCAGAGGCAGAAAAGAGAACACCTCTCCAATAATAAAAAACCAATAGAACAGGAGGTGAAATCCATCCATATGAAAATCCATAGTGCCATAATATATTTTAAGGAAGATCAGGCTCACACCAGCACGCGTGTGTGTATGTGTGTGTGTGTGTGTGTGTGTGTCTGTCTGTCTGTCTGTCTGTCTGTCTGTCTAAGAGTAACCAGATGATAATCACAGCACCAAAGCTCTTCCTATGTCTCCAAAGGAGAAAGTCAACCACAAACAGCAGCCTTCTGACATGTCTTTCCTAAAGAGTAATATTTATCAGAGATCAGAGCCAGCCCCCAGGAGCCAGCCAGAGGGCCTGATGGTGAGAGTCGGTGTTCTGTGAATGCTTTGCTTGGAATAAATGATATCACTGGGTCAGACATACAAGTAGCATTAGTAGCTTTGCAGACTGGCACTCACACATTTGTGTTTTTTAAATATATATTTAAGTTTTTTGTTTCTTCAGTTTCATAGAACAGCAAAGTAGTTATGTGGGTAACTGAATTCTGAAGGCATATTTCTATTAGAAATTACTGTTTCTCATAAAGAAGAATGAGAAAGTTTTGAAATTTGTGCTTTACTGGACTTTATCCCACTTTTGAATTTAAAATAAATATCCTTGTCCCTAAGAGATCATTATCTTAATTTCAAATGAAAACACACAAAAATCATAGAACGTGCGAATAATAAATTCAGTTCATCATGGTTTGTAAAATCTGCTGAAAGATTACTCTCCTTTCAAGAAATTTCAGCTCAGTTATTCTAGAATCTACACTAGGGTTTAATTTCAAAACAAAAATGTTTGCAACAAACCTCCACGTTCTCTTAAGTGATTCTCCTTTGAGTCATCAATGCAGGAAAGCAACGGTGCAGCGCCCACAGTTTGGTTTCAGCCAGTTCCTGAAAAGAGATAGATGACCGTGTGTCTTTTAGTCTTCCTTATTTCAGTTTTATGAGCTGGTTCCTATTTAAAACAATTCATTGATCCTGGCCAGCTAGCTCAGTGAATAGAGTGCCAGCACAGCTTCAAAAGTCCCAGGTTCAATCCCAGTTCAGGGCACATGTGAGGAGCAACCTTCTGTTTCTCTTTTCCTCCCTCTCCCTCTTTTCACTCCCTCTTTCCCTCCCACAACCAGTAGCTTGATTGGTTAGAGCCTCACCCAGATGCTGAGGATAGCTCAGTAGATTCAAACATCTGCCCCAGACAGAGGTTGCCAGGTAAATCTCACTCTGTCTTATGTGGGAGTCAGTCTCTCTAACTCCCCTTCTCTCACTTAAAAAAAAAAAGAAAGAAATCAATCAATCAGATTTCTTTCCTTATTACATTGGATTACCATTTATTCCATATCTGAATAACTTGCCAAACTTCACTAAACTAGTTGCTGCACCGATCAGGCTGCCCATTGGAATAAGAACCAGATTTGGGCACTGTGTTTCTGGAAAGGTGGAATTGGGATCTGTTTGTAAAGGCCAGCAGCTGGTGGTGATGCCAAACAAGCCCACTGTGGAGGCTCTTGGAGTCCTTTCTGATGGTGCTGAAATGGGTTCAGTAGCCCCAGGTGAAACCCTCAGAATCGGACTGGAAGGACCTGCAGAAGAGGAGCTTCCTCCCGGAGCCATACTCTGTGCTCCTAGTCATCTTTGTCATTCTGGATGTACCTTTCATGCCCACATAGTGATACAGGGCACAGATCCACCATCTGGCCTGGTTACACTGTGGTGCTGCCTTTGAGGAAGTCAGAGTGACAGCCTTGATTTGCTTGGCTAACAAAAATCAGTAGAAAAAAGTGAGACTCGACCTCATTTTGTGAAACAAGCTCAAGTCTGCTTTGGTCGTGTAAAGACAGCAGGAAGCTTCTGCCTGGAGACTTGTAGAGGCTTCCCTCAGATGGGTCGTTTCAACTATGAGATGAGGGTAAGGCCATTGCAATTAAAAAAACTCTGAAACAGGCCTGACCTGTGGTGGCTCAGTGGATAAAGCGTCAACCTGGAAACGCTGAGGTTGCCGGTTCAAAACCCTGGGCTTGCCTGGTCAAGGCACATATGGGAGTTGATGCTTTTTGCTTCTCTCTCTCTCTCTCTCTCTCTCCCCTCTCTATAATGAATAAATAAAATCTTAAAAAAAATAAAAAAATAAAAATAAATAAAAAAAATTAAAAAGCTCTGAAACAACTTCCAGAGAAAGACGACACATTTTCTCGATGACCCCACACAACGCTGTAGGGAAATTGACTGCAAAAGCCTACGTCAGGCAGCCTGCTTTCTCACTTTCTGCCCATTGACAAACCTTTCCTGTATTTTGCAAACAAAATTCACAGCAAAAGTCCTCATTCTGTTAGCTTTCTCATATTGAGAGCTTTCTTATTTCACTGTTGAAATTTCCCCAAGATTTTTCTTAAAAATTTTTAGAGAGAAAGAGGAAAGGAGAAAGAGAGAGAAACATTGATTCATTATTCCACATTTTTATGCATTTATTGGTTGTTTCTTGTATGTGCCCTGACCAGGGATTGAACCTGTAACCTTGGTATGTTTCATTATACTCTAACCAAGTGAACTACTAGGCCAGAACTTCTCCAAGATTCTTTTTGTACCTCTCATGATGTTTCTTTGGACAGATATGGCAATAAGTTTGTAAATAATGTGGATATAATTGTCTAGAATAATAAAAGCCCACAGAATCTTTTTAAATTTTTATTTTTCACTTGGGCATATAAAATCTCTTTCTGCAGGCAGATCATTCAAGTGTGCAACAGTGTGTGCACATGTTAAAAGACAACAACAATGTTGATAAAATATTTAAAGTGAAAAAGTACATAAAGATTACTGCAGTTTTATATAAAAAGACAAATGACACATTAAAATGGGCTAAAGATTTTAACAAACAGTTCATATAAGGAAATTTATAAATGGTCAATAATCAACTGAAGAAAAAGCTCGTTAACAATATAAGTTATTAGCAAAAAGAAAATTACAACTACAATGAGATAATATGCACCATGCATAAAAATGTAATTGATAAGTTAGACTTCATCCCCCACTCTTTGAAGGGTACTGTTAAGGTGATCATAAAGGTATCTGAGAGTCTTGTAGGATATATAGTGTATGTGAGCTGAATCTTCAATACAGGACTTGTATCAGTAATATATAAAAAACTCCTACAAATTGATAGTTAGAAGGCAATTCAGTTAAATTTGGGCAAAACTTCACCAAAGATGATATATGATGGCAAATAAGGACATGACAAGATGTTCAGAATCATTACATAATATGGAAATAGAAATTAAAACCAAACAATCACTACACGTGTATGAGAATTTGCAAAAATAAAATTCTGATCAGACCAGTTTTTAGATGAGATGTGGCCTAATAATTCTCAGGTTGGAATGCAAAATTAATAAACTGCTTTAGAAAACACTCCCTGGCCAGAGAGTGTGATTGGTTATCACACCATCCTGATCCGCCAGGGTTGAGGGTTAGACCCGCGGTCAGGGCGTCTACAGGAAAAGAAGGATGCTTTTGTCTCTCTCTCTCTTTTTCTCTCTCTAATCAATAGATAAATTAAAATATACAGTACAACAGTTTTTAATAAACTTAAATGTATGCTTCCCTTATAATTCAGCTGTTGCTTTTACCCACAAGATTTAAAGTGCATGTCCATGCAAAGACTTGTCCACAAATATGTATAGCAACATTTCTTATTTATAGTATATATGAACTTATATATTAAGATTTATATTCACTAATGAACATATTAAACATTTAGGTTCATAATAGACATATAGCAACACATATGCATGAGTGTGTGTATTTATACTGTAGTCCAGTGTGGACACAATTCAAATGCCTGTCAGCAGATGGATGGTACGCACGCTGTGGGATAGCGGTCTGAGGGACACTGTTTAGTGAGGAAGAGCTAGTAAATGCAAACCATGGCTAGACCTCAGAAATATGCTAAATTAAGAAAATCAGAAAAAAAAACAAGAAAAATGAGATTCAATGTATTTAAAATTCTGTGCAATGAAAACTATTTTAATTGATAAAAGAAGATTAGGGATTGCCCGGATTTGGGGACTGGGTGGCAGGAGGGAAGACTTCAAAGGGGACATGTTACTGCTTTTGTGACAACAGATACATTTATTAACTTATCACATTGCACATTTAATTAAGGGAGGTTGATTATATGAAAATTACACCTAAGTTGTCCTAAATGTATCTCAGTCCCTTCCTGAGGACAGAGAGTTGTGTCCAGTCTGTCTACAGTTCCTGTGACCCACCCAGAGGCTTTACCACCATCAGGCCAGTGCAGTAGACACCTGCACGATCCACCATCAACCCCCCAAACTGATTCTATTTAATGTCCCCAAGTGTTTGCAAACTCTGCTAAACTTATAAGAATCCTCACATCTTCACAGAATATTTGGTGCTTTGTTTGTCCCCCAGCAGGATCCTCACTCCCGATTCAGACCCAGATGGCCAGTCACGTCCTCCCTGTGTCCACTCAGGCCTTTGATCCCAGAGCCCTCTGCATTCTCACCCCCTTGTCCTGTCTAGTGCAGTGCTCACCTTCTCCACCCCTCTTGCTCGCAGTAGTTTAAGAATTCCCTCAATGGAAAGGGCTGTTTATTAATATCAGTTACCTTCGGACAGAGCAGGGGTTGTGGCCCATGGATGGTGGAGGAATACTGTGACCCTGGCTCTCAGACCTGCATCTCTACCATCATTTCCATAAATATTTGAAGTTTGATCCCTGGGCAGCAGGGGGCGCAGTGGGTCTCCCCCAGGGTCATGGTGCCCCCTGCTTGCAATCCCCTGAACTCTGTCTACACTGTTTAGGCATTGGTGCCCTTTGCTGGTGGGGACTCAGGGGCTGTGCCCCCTGGGCTGGGTAGCGTCTCTGGCTCACAGGTCTGTGAAAGGTCCCGCAGCTGCTTCCTTCCAACTCTCCCAGGGGGAAGCTGATACTCAGCCTCAGATTGAGTTTCTGTAAATAACCAGGCTCAGACTGCAGGGGGTGGTCAGTGTGGTGCAGACTCTCCAGGAAGGAAAACAAATTTGTGTGAGCAGCCCCTCCTCTCTGAGGCCTGAAGAAGATAAAAGAAGCCTGGGCAACAGAACTTTAGCTCCAGGGTTGCAGCAGGGCTGTGAGCACCATGGCCTGGATGCCTCTCCTGCTCCTGCTCCTCTCTCACTGTGCAGGTGGGGACAGGCCTTGAGGACCAGGCCTCACTTCCCAAGCTCATTCCCTCATGCTCACTCTCCTGAGAAACTTCTCCTGGTCCCTCCCCATCACTGACAAGTGTCTTTCTCTGCAGGTTCCCTGTCCCAGCCTGTGCTGACTCAGCCACCCTCCCTCTCTGCATCTCCTGGAGCATCAGCCAGACTCACCTGCACCCTGAGCAGTGGCTTTGTTGTTCAGGGTTACCATATAGTCTGGCACCAGCAGAAGCCACAAAGCCCTCCCTGGTTTCTCCTGAGGTTCAAGTAAGACTCAGATAAGGACCAAAGGCACCAGGTTCCCAGCCGCTTCTCTGGATCCAAAGATGCCTTGGCCAATGCAGGGCTCCTGCTCATCTCTGGGCTCCAGCCTGAGGACGAGGCGGACTATTACTGTTACACATGGCACGGCAACAGTAATACTTACACAGTGCTCCAGGGTCACGGGGAAGTAAGACTAAAACCTCTCCCTGCCTGGGGCTGTCACCCCTGCTCTGCCTGGGGCCAAGCCTAGCTCAGGGTGACATCTGTTATTACTTCTTCAGTTGGTATCTCTTTTCCTAGGACCCATGGAGGTCCAAACTTTTTCTTATTGTCCTTAAACTTTTTGTTTATCCATTGTTAACATCTTTTCTGCCTGATAATGTCTGTTACATCCCAGGAGACAGACCACAGCAAACCCAAAGTGAATTTTATAAGTTTTATTGCAAACCTGCGCAGGGACTGCAGGTAACCCATGCAAGGGAACACTGCAGCCCCGAGCTTTTAAAATGGCTCCTTTTTATGGGGTGGCTATCTAGGCTGAGCAAGCAAGCAATGTTTACAAGGGCAGGAGAGGTGCCATTAGCTGACCTTGTTCTTAGCTACGTCTCTAGGGTAGGGCTTCCTTGATGTTGGGTACATAGAGTTCTGTGGAAAATATTGCTACATTTCTAATGGTTGTTTATCTTTTTTTTTTTTCCTCCAGCCATGTACTGATGTACTCAGTTTTCATGGCTGGTGGCCTGCACCACTTATCCTAAGATGTCACATTCCCCCGTTTTCTTCTTACTAGTTCAAATCATTGAACTTTGGTACTAATTTTTTTCTGCCTTGTATTTTTCTTCTCTGTACTAATTTCTTACAACTTGTACAAACCTTTTGCAACTTACATAAACCTTTAATTTTTATGAACTTTCTTTACTATTCATATATAACTAGCTTTCACAACAACTTACTTTTTCTTTTCCTTTCAAAAGTACCTCTATACCTTATATTATTAAAACCATACAATTCCTTTCCAATTTATCAGAATTCTTAATTTCTAAAAACCTCAATCTTCAGTGAGGACTCAATCAGTAATAAGTAATCCTCTTTTAAAATATATTGCTTTTTGAGGAACCCTCATTCACTGTTGGTGGGACTGTAAAGTAGTACAACCATTATGGAGGAAAGTATGGTGGTTCCTCAAAAAACTGCAAATAGAACTACCTTATGACCCAGCAATCCCTCTACTGGGTATATACCCCAAAACCTCAGAAACATTGATACGTGAAGACACATGTAGCCCCATGTTCATTGCAGCACTGTTCACAGTGGCCAAGACATGGAAACAACCAAAAAGCCCTTCAATAGAAGACTGGATAAAGATGTGGCACATATACACTATGCAATACTACTCAGCCATAAGAAATGATGACATCAGATCATTTACAGCAAAATGGTGGGATCTTGATAACATTATAAGGAGTGAAATAAGTAAATCAGAAAAAAACAAGAACTACATGATTCCATACATTGGTGGAACATAAAAATGAGACTAAGAGACATGGACAAGAGTGTGGTGGTTACCAGGGGTGGGGGGAGGGAGGACAGGGGGAGAGTTAGGGGGAGGGGGAGGGGCACAGAGAACTAGATAGAGGGTGGCGAAGGACAATCTGACTTTGGGCAAGGGGTATGCAACATAATTTAATGACAAAATAACCTAGACATGTTTTCTTTGAATATATGTACCCTGATTTATTAATGTCATCCCATTACCATTAATAAAAATTTATTTAAAAAAAAATAAAAAATAAAAAAAATAAATAAATAAAATATATTGCTTTTTGGAGGTGTCCTTTTCATAAGTAGCCTATTGGACACATGACCAATATTCACAGGTTATTCTATAGTGGTATCTATAAGCACATACATAATTTTCATTTACCTTGTAGCTTCCCTTCTAACTAAGGGACTTATAGTAGTACATGTATTAACTTTTAAGACAACTTGTTCTGGCTTTCCTTTGACCTTAGTTCCCCTCCTTCGCCAAAGTCTAAGTAAAAGGAGGTCCTTAGTGAGTTTCTCTAGGCATTAGCCATGTGTGGACCAGTTAACTTCTGGTTTGTGGCTGAAGCAGGGCATGCTGTCCTTCTCAGGGTCAGCTTACAAGGGTTAGTGAGGCCAGTCTTCACTGTCCACAAAGGTGTCTCTGCTAGGACTGCAAGCTTCAGCCGGCTTTGGTGGACCCAGGTGGGTATGCCTTCTACCTTGGCAGTAGTGGAAGTGGTCAGGATCATGGTGTGTGGACCCGTCTATGTGGGAGTTAGTCCTTGGGTGGTGTACTGCTAGAAGT
This sequence comes from Saccopteryx leptura, assembly GCF_036850995.1. Taxonomy (NCBI): domain Eukaryota; kingdom Metazoa; phylum Chordata; class Mammalia; order Chiroptera; family Emballonuridae; genus Saccopteryx; species Saccopteryx leptura. Next base: position 114,609 of record NW_027095734.1, read on the forward strand.
GCCTCTTGGAAAGTCTTTGAATAGTTTGCTGAGTAACCTATAAAACCTGCAAGTACCTAGGGAAAGGGTGTTACATTTCTACATTTTGCAGTTCAAGTTTAAGTCCTAGTGACCACTACTTCTAGCTGGAATTAGCAGCAGGTCCCAGCCTATAATAGGCATGGGGCATTGAGATAAGAGAAATAAAGGAGATACTAAACACTAAACATTAAATAAAGCAATAAAATCAGACTGTCAATACCCATAGTAGAGATCTTTGAGGGATAAATAAAACTTAAATATTCAAGCAAGGCATAGTAGATGGCCCTTGTGTTTATAAGAAATGAGATTAGCTTATCTGCTACTTGGAAGAAATACCTTAGGCTCATGAATGATGTCCTTGGGCCTTCAGTGGCAATTCCCAGCATGCTGGGCAAAGTCAGGTCACAGGTAGCTGGAGCAGGGCTAGAAGAGACTGAACCCTCCCTCCATGGAGCAAGGGGGCAGCTTACCTTCTCATATTCCTCTTTCCACAGCACAGGTGTGTCGACCAGTGGGGCCAGGAAGCCTGGCAGGCTTCAGTTTAATGACCTTTCTTTCCACTCTGGAGCAGGGCCTTGATGAAATGCTATGAAGCCCCTTAGGGTGCTGGAGCCAAAAGTTGGTATTTCCTGACTTCTTTTGGGCTTTATTTGCCTTTTCTGTTACTTGCTTGGTCATTATAGACCTTAAAAGCCATGCTCAGAAGATCCCACTGAGGGGCTTGACTAAGAGAGCAAAATTGGGAATCCTGTATTTAAAGAAGCCTATTAAACCAAGGAAACAAAAGATTTGATCTGTGGTGGTAGGTGGTTGGAGACTGTGGAGCAGGCATCCCCAAACTATGGCCCACGGGCCACATGTGGCCCCCTGAGGCCATTTATCTGGCCCCCCACCGCACTTCCGGAAGGGCTACCTCTTTCATTGGTGGTCAGTGAGAGGAGCACTATATGTGGCGGCCCTCCAACGGTCTGAGGGACAGTGAACTGGCCCTCTGCGTAAAACGTTTGGGGACCCCTGCCAGTGTGGAGGGTCTGAGTTTGATCTAGGGTGGTAAATTAGGTGGAGGTTCAGGATTATGTCTCTAGAGTTCTCTTTCCTACCAATTATGTTAAGAATTCTTCCATTAAGCCAATCAAAAAAGTAATATTTGTTACTCTGGGTTTTGTGACCTAACATTGAACAATTAACAATTACTGAATTATTATATATTCCCTAATATTTAAACTAAAATTTTAACATCTTTGTATTTGACAGACTATACAATTCCATATGCTTTACTATTAGTACAAATTTAGTACGATTTACAATAAGAGATTATAAACTACTATTCCTAATGAACTACTGATTTTCAGAGAAAAATAAGGAATGGTCAAAATGTAGTTACTATTTTGTGGCTTCCCAGCTGGCAAAGAGATGCTAACCCTCTTTTTTGACCTATAGAGCTTTACAACATTAAGTCCTTATAAGGGTCAGGGTAGTAAACTAAAAAAACACACACAATTTTATAAACTTATTTTCTTAACAGTAGGGTATTCTAGTTTACATAAGGTCCTCAATTTTCTCAGGGACATAGTAACCCTATAATTCCCTAAATCTTCTCTTCTGGTCTGGCTCCACATGGAGGCGGAGATTTCCCAGAGCCAAAGCAGAGGAAGGCAGGGGCTGTAGCAAGGTGATGATAACCTCTAGTTTATGGCACTGTTATCTTTTGCCCAATTAAGCAGTGGCACAGCCCCTTAGCTAAGAAAGAAGTTTCTTTGTTATACAAAAAAGGGAATCAGGGTGCCTGGGATTCCCCATACCCAAGGGGGAGGGGCAAGTGCCTGAAACTCTGAAGGAAGCCTGCTGCTTCTTTTTTTTTTTTTTTCCTTTTCTCTGCCGCTTCTCCAGCAGCCAGCTGCAGCCTGGCTGCCTTTTCTTTCTCTACCTCTGCTGCTATACTGGGCTGCATACTGACCGTGCCACCTGCCTGCGGGTGGGTGCTGGTGATATTACGAGTTGGGCAAATAAAATGTATTATGCTCACTTTGTTAAAGATGGTGCTGCCCACGGGATGCCTTCGCCCAGGTGATATTAATGTGTGTTGGGGGCCGGCAGAATCCTTGTAGCCTGGGACTTGGTTTTGGGATTAAGCCTTTCCCACCCTTTTTGATGTGGGGTGGTACAATCCCATCATGACTCAGATAAGTGACTTTGTAATAGAGACTTCCCTATTTTGTATATTGGATTAAAGGTTATGAATCTACAGTATAAAATGAGGGCAGAACGGGAGCTTGCTCTCTCCGTTCCTGAGATTAATGTTAGAGGAGAGCAGAGAAAGGCCACGTGGAGGAGGCCAGGAGAAGCAGCCAAGATGGTGGAGTGTTGAGTGAGAAGCCAGTTTGTGTAGAGTTTGTATCTGGGAGAAGGAAGGAGATGGGGAACAGAGGTGAATAAGTCTGGTGAGCTAGAAACCTTTGATTCTAGGAAACTCAGATAAGTCAGTAGCTTTGTGAGCACTGAATGTGAGTGGGTTTTGGAGCCCAGTGTGTGTTTTTATTTGCCCGCTGGGTGAAAGCTAGGATTAAAGGTAATGGCCCATCGGTTTTTGCTCCGTTGTTTCTTTGCGGACTGTCCGAATCCAATGCGAACCTGCATGAGCCAGGCTGCTGTGATGGCAACCCTGGCTACTGGCTTTATAGTACGCTAAACTCTCTATGTTTTCTATGGGTCTAGCAATATTTGGTTTGGCCAGTCTGCTCTTAAGTTGGCCATTCTAGTTCACAAAGAATTCGCAACGTGGCAGAATCAACAGGAGTCCCATAGTCTCATGCCCTGCGAGAGAAATCAGAAAAGTTATCAAGCAAGCACTGAAGAGGCATTAGGGCAGTAGGTTGTCCCTGACCCATGGCCCTTGACTCTCAAAGGAATCCTGTGAGGAAGCAATGGACGAAGCAGACAAACAAACCAAATATGCACACAAAACAAACAAAACTTCTAAACCAAAACCAAAGGGAGAAGGCAGCATCCTGCGTTCCCCGACCAACCGGGTGGGGAGAAATCAGGTGGCGTCCCACCTGCTCCACTACACCCTTTTCTAACCAGAGCTCTGTTTCCAAATATTCAAAGAGGAAGCTTCCTTACCAAACAGTCTCAAGACTCCAAATGTTTCAAATCAGCCAAATTCAGTTTCCAAACGGCAACTGCCGGAGGCTGGCCAGCTACCAACGTCTGCTGCAGCCCACTCCATGAGGAGGGGTCTTACACGGCCTATATCGCTGGGAGCATCCATGTGTTACATCCCAGGAGACAGACCACAGCAAACCCAAAGTGAATTTTATAAGTTTCATTGCAAACCTGCGCAGGGACTGCAGGTAACCCACGCAGGGGAACTCTGCAGCCCTGAGCTTCTAAAATGGCTCCTTTTTATAGGATGGCTATTTAGGCTGAGCAAGCAAGCAGTGTTTATGTAAAGCTAGAAGCCATAGCCACTATCAAAGCAGCCAGGTTCATGCAGATTCGCATTGGATTCGGACAGTCAATAAAGAAACAACGAAGCCAAAAACTGATAGGTCATTTTCTTTAATTCTAGCTTGCACCCGGCGGGAAAGTAAAAACACACACTGGGCTCCAAAACCCACTCACATTCAGTGCTCACAAAGCTACTGACTTATCCGAGTTTCCTAGAATCAGAGGTTTCTAGCTCACCAGCTTTATTCTCCTCTGTTCCCCATCTCCTTCCTTCTCTCTACACAAACTCTACACAAACTGGCATCTCACTCAGCACTCCGCCATCTTGGCTGCTTCTCCTGGCCACATGGCCTCTTTCTGCTGCTCTCTGCTCTGATCCCTCTGCTCTCTCATGCTAATCATCCCAGGAACCAAGAGAGGGCAAGCTCCCGTCCTGCCCCTATTTTATAGTGTAGAAATCCAAACCTTTAATCCAATATACAAAATAGGGAAGTCTCTAATACAAAGTTACCTCTGTGAGGCATGATTGGATTGTACCACCCCACATCAAAAAGGGTGGGAAAGGCTTAATCCCAAAACCAAGCTCCAGGCTACAACGATCCTTCCTGCCCCCAACACACATTAATATCACCTGGGCAACGGCCTCCACGTGGGCAGCGTCATCTTTAAAAAGTGCACATAATATATTTTATCTGCCCAACAGTTTACAAGGGCAGGAGAGGTGCGATTAGCTGACCTTGTTCTTGGCTAAGTATCTAGGGTAGGGCTTCCTTGATGTTGGGTACATAGAGTTCTGTGGAAAATATTGCTACATTTCTAACGGTTGTTTATCTTTTTTTTTTCCTCCAGACATGTACTGGATGTACTCAGTTTTCATGGCTGGTGGCCTGCACCGCTTGTCCTAAGATGTCATACTTGCTCTCGGTTCCTGAGAATAGCATTAGAGAAGAGAACAGAGAAAGGCCACGTGGAGGAGGCCAGGAGAAGCTGCCAAGATTGTGGAGTGCTGGAGGAGAAGGCAGTTTGTGTAGAGAGAAAGAGTTGGGGAGCAGAAATGAATGAGACTGGTGAGGTTAGAAACCTTTGATTCTAAGAAACTTGAAAAAGTCAGTGGCTTTGGGAGCCCTGAATAGAACAGGAAGTGTTTTCCCACTGTGTGTATTTGTAAGGCCAGGAACCGCCATCGTGGCCATTCACATGCAGGTTCCCATTGGATTCGGGCAGACGATAAAGAAATGGTGGAGTCAGAGGATGGGGGGCCATCCTATTTATTGGTGTCTCACCAAGACAGGCAAACCACAAAAGAAGACAAGGGAAAAGCAGAAAACCAGCTCTTCCCATGAAGGGCAAGGGATCAGGGAAGCCCCTGCAATCGTGATAGCAGGAACTGTGTGTCCAAGCTCCTGGTCTGTCCCACTTTATAGTGTAGAAAACCAAAATCCCTTAATCCAATATACAAACAAGGAAGTCTCTGATACAAAGTCACTTATCCAAGGCATAATTGGATTCCTCATGAGAGTGCACCACCCAGATCATACAATCAGTCAAGGGTGTGGGGAAAAGCTTAGTCCCAAAACCAAACCTTAGGCTACAACGACCTGGCCTGCTTATAGCCTGTCCCCCACACCCAATATAAGTCACAAGCGAGCAAACATATATATCATATTTACAAACTTATTTGACCAACAGTATTTCTCACCCACTGGGTGTGAGCTAGGATTAAAGCTGATGGCCCACCAGTTTTTGGCTCCGTTGTTTGGTTGTAAGGTACCAAAAAGCTGCAAATTAATATTGTTATTCTAGGAAGAAAAGGTCAGGATTTCCTGTCCGTTCCTTGGAAAATGGATGAAAAAGAATATAGAAGTCTCCTGAATTACAAGGACAACTAGGGTCATTTGGTTTTAAGTTCTGTGAAAGAATTAAGGTTATCTGAAGAACTCCCTTTCTATATCAATGAGAGACAAAATTAACATACCACCCTACACTGATCTTAGCTCTCCCTCCCTTCCTGGAATTCTGAGATTAATGTGTACCTCTAGGCAAATGAGAGATAGATACTAAAAGGATTTGTGAAGGTCTTTGATTGTATTACCTTGAAGGTTAACATTTCATGTAAATCCCCTAGACAAACGTTTTAATCTTGTTAATGATTGTGTCCTGCTGTCATGCCCCCCAGCCTGTATGTGTCAAAGGGTATATAACCAGCCTCTGAAATATCCTCAGGGAGCACGATTTGGGTCTGCAATTGCCCCCTGTCAGCCATATGCAGATGGCATACTTAACAAATTTCCTTCTTTAATAAAACTCTTTAAAATTCATCTGGACTGGGTGTCTCTATGTGGACTAGATTAAGTGAAATACAGTACCTTTCAGAATCTAGGGTGCAGTACTTTATAACAGTTTCATTACTCTCTGTCCGAATCTAATGCGAACCTGCATGGGCCAGGCAGCTGTGATGGAGGCCATGGCTACTGGCCACACACAGAGGATAAGCTTTTGTAAGTCGCCCATTAAGGAGAAGAAAGGGGAGAGAAAAGGGCTACTCCAATCTCCCTTCCCCCTCCTGCACTCCTGGCTGTTTACCTTCTTCCTCACAGGTGTGGGGAAGGGAGGTGGTCTGAGTCTTCTTCCTCCTTCCTCTCAAAACCTTCCAGTAGGAAAACCTCTCCATTTACAATATAACAGTCCTTCCTAAGCAGGAATGAGATCCTCCATCCTGAGCTGGTATAAATCACACACAAGTATAAGTCATATTTACAAAATCTCTCTGAACTCTTGACCTAAATCATAAAACACCTTTTAAGCCTCTTAGTAAAAGGGGGGTTTCTTATCTTAATTTTACAAAAGGAATAGTATTAGCTAGATCAGAACTAAGGCTTATGGTCAAACACATTTCCTCCAGATAAAAGTATCTCCAAAGCTTTGCCAGCTATGAGCAAAAGGGAAAACCCTTCTTTTGTATGGTACTTAAGTTGATTTTATTAGGTTCTATTTAACCTAAGTCATTATTTAATAAATACCATATTCTTCACTCCATAAGATGCACCTAACCATAGAACACACCCAGAGTTTTAAGGAGGAGAATAAGAAAAAAAATATTCTGAACCAAACTGTGTGTTAAAATATTTAATAAAATACCATATTTTTCACTCCATAAGACACACGGACATTTTCCCCTTTACTTTTGGGGGAAAAAGTGTCTTATGGAGCAAAAAATGCAATATATTACATATATTTAAAATACATTAAAAATTATAAACGCAAAAGGATTACTCATCTGTAAAGCCAGTATCCACGGCCACCATCATCACAGCAGCCCGGCCCATGCAGGTTCGCATTGGATTCCGACAGTCAGTAAAGAAACAACGGAGCAAAAACTGATGGGCCAACATCTTTAATCCTAGCTTGCACCTGGCGGGCAAGTAAAAACACACACTGGGCTCCAAAACCCACTCACATTCAGTGCTAACAAAGCTACTGACTTATCCGAGTTTCCTAGAATCAAAGGTTTCTAGCTCACCAGACTTATTCACCTCTGTTCCCCATCTCCTTCCTTCTCCCTGCACAAACTGCACTAACTGGCTTCTCACTCAACACTCCGCCATCTTGGCTGCTTCTCCTGGCCTCCTCCACGTGGCCTCTCTCTGCTCTCTGCTGTCTCCTCTAATGTTAATCTCAGGAACCAAGAGAGCAAGCTCCTGTTCTGCCCCCATTTTATAAGTGTAGCAATCCAAACCTTTAATCCAATATACAAAATAGGGAAGTCTCTAATACAAAGTCACTTCTCAGAGATATGATGGGATTGTGCCACCCCACATGAAAAAGGGTGGGAAAGGCTTAATCCCAAAACCAAGCCCCAGGCTACAATGATCCTGCCTGCCCACAGCCTGCCCCCAACACACATTAATATCACCTGGGCGATGGCCTCCACATGGGCAGCGCCATCTTTAACAAAATGAGCATAATATATTTTATCTGCCCAACACTCATCCCTAATGGTTTTGGATAAATTTTGTCCTTCATGACCCCAAAGACAGTAGGCTAACAGTATAACCCTCAGTACCTAAGAATGTGACCGTATTTGAAAACAAAGTTTTTGCAGATGTAATTAGTTAAGATGAGGCCATACTGGACTAGGCTGGACTCTAAATCCATACGACTAGCATCCTTATAACAAGACAACCGTGTGAAGAAAGGAGAGTGTCATGGGAAGATGGAGGCAGAGAATGGGGTCCTGCAGCTGCCAGCCAAGTAATGCCAGAAATTGCCCTCAGGCCACTACTAGTCATGGAGAAGCAAGGGAGGTTCCCTTTCAGGTTTCACAGTGGCCCTGCCTGATGGATTTTGGACTTTTAGACTCCATAACTGGGAGACAATAAATCATTATTGTTTAAGCCACTAGTTTGTGGTACTTCTAGGGAGGGACACGGAAATGTCATTTTCAGTGAAAAGCCTTTAGTACATTATTCTTGACACACAATGCATAAACGATGAAACAAAGAATTAATTTGCTAGACATGTTGGCTGGAAGAAGAATAGATGAGACAGAGTACAAAAATGAAAAAAAAACACACAAAACATCTACTGCCTTCATATGTGTGTTAAACCATTTACTCATCACACCAGTGAGTCCACTATCCAGTAGGGATTTGCCAGTCTGTGACACTTTTTGGATTACCTTCAAAAATTAAAAAATAATAATAATTATATCACAATTTTCAATCCCATAAAAGAATAACAACACCCTGTTTCTAGAAGCACATGTTCTAAAATTGGGAAAACTGCTGAGACCCAATTTGACACGTGGTTGATGCATCAGAGAAAACAGGGGTTCTGCTCACTCTCAACAAGGTGGAGCTCCTGCATTAGAGCCGTCCTGCCTGTGTTAGTGACCTACCGTCATGAGAGAGACGGAATAAGTAAAACATCCTGTGAGATATTTTGCAAGCATTATTATTGTTATAATGTGGACTTCTAGGGTTCTGGAGCAGTACCTAAGTATAAACCATTCAAAAGTTCCGGAATGTTTCTGGGCCCTGGGAAGAGACCAGGCTTCTGACTATGGGATGGTTCACAGATCGTTTGGCGAGATAGACATAACATCCGCAGGTTATAAGGGGCAGCTAAATTGGAGAACTGAAGGAGAACCCAAGATCCCAGCTGTTCACTCACCCTGTAAACTGGACTAAAGGAGGGAGGAGCTGATTGTGCATTTCAGCCTCCACGTTCCCTACTGCCAGCACCAGGTTCCCTGTGCAGAATCTCAGGCCCAGAGTCACCTCCCACAGTAACAGCACATTCAGACCTGAGACCAGGAAGGGAGAAACGGAAAGGTCTGCAGGAGTGTGTCCCTCCACCAGTGCGGACACAGGGGCTCTTGGCAGACCCCAGAAGAGGAAGAGCAGTCGAGGTCCTCCAGAGCCTTGGGGCCACTCACACTTGGTCACTGATATGGAACAGCTGAGTAGCTATGACCCGACCCCCTTGCTGAGTGCCCCTCAGAAGGGAGCTCATTTGCATGGCAGCCCCTCCCCCACAGTGATAGGAGCTATAAGGAGAGCTGTGCTGGGGGACCCTGTGGGGTTGCTGAGAGCACAGGACTGAGACCTCTGCACCATGGCCTGTGCCCTCCTCCTGCTCACAGTTCTGGCTCACTGCACAGGTCAGGGGGACTCTCCGGGCTGGGGGTGAGGCAGGAGATAGAGACATCACACTGCATCTCTTCAGACCAGTTGCATCTCCTGACCTTTGGTCTCTCACCTGTTTTCAGGAGGCACTTCCCAGGCTGTGGTGACTCAGGAAACTTCACTGTCCACAACCCCTCGAGGGACAGTCACACTTACCTGCAGCTCCAGTGCTGGGACCATCACAACTAGGAACTATGCTAACTGGTTCCAACAGAAGCCCTACCAGGTACCCCAGTGTCTAATAGGTGACAACAGCAATCTGGACCCAGGAATTCCTGTCCGATTATCTGGCTCCGTGCTTGGGGGCAAAGCCACACTCACCATCATGGGGCCCAGCCTGAGGATGAGGCCGAGTATTACTGTGCTCTGGATTACAGTGGCCATTTCCACAGTGACAGATGCAGGTGGGGAAGTGAGACAAAAACCCCTGTTGGCTCAGTACATCCTCACTCCTAATGCCCCCCATCTCCTGCTCACAGAGGCTGTGTCTGACTGGTGTGGACTCAGGGGACTTCTTTTCCAGTCTGAGAGGACATGTTCATTGTTCTCATCTTCAAAATGTTTTATTTTTCATCCACTATTTTGTGATAACAATGTGTTCCTAAGAATAAATACAAATATATATGTATGTGTGTGTGCATATATACACATGTATTTATACATATATATATATATAATAACTGGACAACTAATAATATATATCAGGAGTGACAAAAAAATTATACAAACATACAAACACAAACATACACAGACACACTCGTCAGGATCAGGGTCAGATTCAGATCAACTCTCATTTCAACACAATTTTCCTCATTTTTCTAACTAGAATTTCACTCAATAGCTGTGAAAATATTTAAAATGATAAAATACTGAGATAAGGAATATTAGAGAGAAGAATGATTGTGGTATCTTCTATCTAATTATTTTCAACAATCAAAGCATTCCAACAATACCTCACTCTCTATGACCTCAGCAGAGTGGAAATTCTGAAATCTTCATGTCTACCAGGCCGGTGTCCATGAGTTTTCAGCCACTTTTCTCCCACATTATCCCTAAAAGCCTTAGATTTGAGTGTCCAAAGAAGAGAGTGACAATGATAATTCAAAGAGGGTCCTGGTCAAGAGTCTGAATGATGAGCTACTGTACCTGGGCCACTGCCATAGCCAGTCTGTTCTGTGATTGTGCCTCACACAACATGAGGTGGACGCAGTCAAGTGGTACCAGGTCTGCCTCTCAAGAGTGAGTTCTGTCCCGGTTGTTGGGAGGGCTCCCGTTGTCAGCGATCCAGGGGCTAGCCTCAGCTATGAAGTGTCCTCAAACAAGGATGTCCATCCCAGGCCAGTGTGATCTCAAAATTCATATCCACCTGGAACCTCAGAATGTGATCTCACTTAGAAATAGGTTATTTGCAGATAAACTGGTTAAAATGAGTAAGTTGGTTCAAGGTTTCCATGTATCAGTAATGAGCTCAGGGGAAGGGTAAGAACAAACTCAACAATCAGGTTATATTTTAATATCTGGTAACAGAGTATTTAGTGTTTCATTTAACTGTCCAGAGGTCATCAATGATTTGCAAAAATTAATGGTTTAATCCCAAAACCACAGAGGGGACCTACTCATTCCACTGCCCTGTTTAGTGACATCAGCAACATCCAACTGCAAAACCAGAGCTCTTCCAGAAAGAATGGGTGGTGTGAAGAGCTGCGGAATGTGTGTTCTGAGACCAGCAGGGGGCGCTGGTGGACTGTGCCTGAGAGCTCAGAGTCTGAACCAGGCCCCCTCGAAAAACACTCTAATAGCTCTTGAATGCTTGGGCAGGCAGTGTCTTCACTGAAACGTAACTTTTTTGGCACCTGGTCCCCCAATAGCCACATGAGTGCTCAGCTCTGACACACACACATGTCTCATATCTCATCCTTCTCTCGTGGAGTTATTGTCCAGGCCTGATTTATAGAAAAGGATAGACGAACAATCACACAACAGAAATAAATCTTCTTGAATAAACTTGACCTACCGCGCTCCCTGAGCATAGGATTGGCGACACCTGGAGCAGGGAGTGTCTCAATGCCAACAGCTTTGTCTCAGCAAGCAGAGCTCTGGAGCCCTCACCATGGCCTGGATTCCTCTCCTCACCTCCTCAGCCCCTGAACAGGGAGTTTCCTTTGGGGAAATGTGAAAGGATGGGGGCAGGGGGAGTACTGGCACTGCCTTTTGCTCCTTCCGGGTGGGCACAAAGGGTCATTGTCCATAACTTCTGCCACCGTCTAAGTCTCCTACCAGTGTCAGTTAGATGCTGCTGGCTCGGCCATCCACGGTGTCTAAGTTGCTGTTTTAAGCTGTGGGAAATTGATATGTGAATACAGAGAGCATGTAGCCTAAGCTCATTGTCTTTCTCTAGTAAATAATGGAACCCAACACACTGGAAACAGGATCAGTTTTATAAATTACAAGCCAATCTCATTTATGATCTGATATTTGCACAACATAAGAGGAAGAAGAATTAATGTCATATTAAGAGAAATTCCCCTCGGCCCCAGGGATTGGACTGAGGCGGGATGTGTGCGTGGTCCCTGAGTGATGGCTGACCTGGAACCCGAGGAGAGCAGATGTGAGGGGGCGTGGTCAGCCCACACAGCAAGGTCTCTCAGAGGAAGCTCCTGCCTGAGCAGGCCCTGACTCTCTGCACCCGCAGGGGGCGCTGCTCTGTCTCTTTCCTGCATGTGAGGGGTTCTTGGGACCTGGGTGCTTCTCCCATATCCATCCCATCAAATCCTCTACTCAACACTGGCTCCTAATCCCCACCCAGAGCTGCCCCAGGGGAAGGATGATGTAACCTGTGCTGTTGGGGAATGTCTGAGACAGTTTGAAACACGTGGCAAACACCAGGCTTCCTTGATGCTAATTAGTACTTGCAAGAGTGTTAGTAATAAAATTTGTAATAAATGTATTCACCCTTTATCTGTCATCATCTAAGATGCGATTTCTTACTAGTCCCTCATTTCTCATTTATCTCAACACTAGCATTTCAGCCTCCACATCCCTTACGTCCAGCACCAGGTTCCCTGTGCAGACTCTCAGGCCCAGAGTCACCTCCCACAGTAACTGCACCTTCAGACCCGAGATCAGAGAGGGAGAAACTGAAAGGTCTGCAGGAGTGCGGCCCTCCGCCAGAGCGGACACAGGGGCCCCGGGCAGACCCCGGAAGAGGAGGAGCAGTTGGGGTCATCCAGGGCCTAAGGGCCACTGACACTTGGTCACTGGCATGGAACATCTGACTAGATGTGACCAAGACACACTGTTGAGTGTCCCTGGGAGGGGAGCTCATTTGCATGGCAGCCCCTCCCCCACAGTGATAGGAGCTATAAGGAGAGCTGTGCTGGGGACCCTGTGGGGTTGCTGAGAGCACAGGACTGAGACGTCTGCACCATGGCCTGGGCTCCCCTCCTGCTCACACTGCTGGTTCACTGCACAGGTCCAGGGGACTCTCTGGGCTGGGGGTGAAGCAGGAGGTGAGAAAGATCACACTGCATTCCTTTGGACCAGTCCCCTTTCCTGACCTTTGGTCTCGCATCTGTTTTCAGGAGCCACTTCCCAGGCTGTGGTGACTCAGGAAGCTTCACTGTCCACAAACCCTGGGGAGACAGTCACACTCACCTGTGTCTCCAGTGCTGGGGCTGTCACCACTAGTAACTATGCTGACTGGGTCCAACAGAAGCCCTACCAGGTGCCCCCGGGTCTAATAGGTGATACCAACAACCGGGTACCAGGGGTTCCTGCCAGATTCTCAGGCTCCCTGCTTGGAAACAAGGCCGCCCTCACCATCACGGGCACCCAGCCCGAGGACGAGGCTGAGTACTACTGTGCTCTGTGGTTCAGCAACCATTTCCACAGTGGCAGATGCAGGTGGGGAAGCGAGACAAAATCCCCTGTTGGCTCAGTGCACCCTCACTCCTAATGTCCCCCTGTCTCCTGTTCACGGAGGCTGTGTGGAACTGGTGTGGACTCAGGGGGCTTGTTTTCCATGGTTCCAGAGGACATGGTCAAGTCTATTGTTCTCATCTTCAAAATGTATCCTTTTCTTTAAAGGTTTTATTTATTCACTTTTTTGAGAGAGAGAGTAGGAGGAAGAGGAGGAGAAGAGAGCATCAACTCACATATGTGCCTTGACCAGGCAAACACAGGGTTTTAAATTGGCAACCTCAGCCTTCCAGGTCGACGCCCTTATCCACTGTGCCACCACAGGTCAGACAAAAATGTTCTATTTTCCATCCACTATTTAGTGCTAACAGTGTGTTCATAAAAGCTAATAGATATAGTATATACATTATATATATGTATATATATATATATCAGTTGCTCTGCTATTGTCAGTAATGACAATAAAAAGTTATACACACATGCACACACAAACACACAAGCTCACTCACTATACTCAAGTTCAGATTCATGGCAGCAGCATTTAGTTACCAAGAGAAAGTTTTGATATTGCACAGTTATGATTCTATGGGTAATAATAAACATACTAGCAAAAAAGATAAGGTGAAACCTAGTGAAAATGCCACAAATACTGAAAAAATTAAATCTCTCTCTCACTGGCTTATAGAAAAAACTAAACTAAAATAAAAACAATCCAAAAAATAATATTAATTTTAAAATACAATAATAATCACAATAATATATGGAAGTATAAGATAGTTTATACTCGGGAATGCAACTTCTGTCCCTACATCTCAATCACATTTACTGAAACTGAGGTTCCCATGTGTTGGACACAGAAAAAAAAGAGGAAAAGAAATCAGATCACAAAGACAGAACTACACTGGCCCTCTGCCCTCAGAGCAGGTGTCCTCCAGAGACTCCCCTGACTCCACAGTGTTTCCTGCAGGGGAGGGTGAGGCAGGGAGCGTGGCCATCGGGTGGAGGGGAGTGGAACTGCACTGACACAGGACAGGAGTCTGCAGGAAGCTGTGCTAGAGAGATGTGTCATTTCTCTCCAAATCAGGGGTGTTTCACATGATTTATCTTTATTTCTCCCCCCCAACAAATGCTTTATAAAGAGCTGCAATTTATGTTTCAAATTATAAAATAACAAGATATCAAGAAATTTTGGACAGGAGAATAAGTGTGGAATGGAGATATCAAAACACTTTGAGGCCTGACCTATGGTGGCTCAGTGTACAAAGTGTCGACCTGGAACACTGAAGTTGTCAGTTTAAAATCCTGGGCTTGACCAGTCAAGGCACACACGGGAGTTGATGCTTCCTGCTCCTCCCCCTTTGTGTCTCCTCTCTCTCTCTCTCTCTTCTCTCAAATGAATAAATAATATCTTAAAAAAAAAACACTTGAATCACTGAAGAGATAAACAATTTCCTCATTGCAAACAAACACGACAGAATGCAAATTCTGCAAACTTTTTGCCAAGAAGGATAAGTTAAGCGCCAGATTTTACCTATTGCGTCCCAGAAATACACAGGGTTCAGGTTCCAAGGGATTGTGTGCAAATCATAAAGGAACCAGGTGTCCTAGTCAAGAGTTTTAATAAGGAGCAATTAGACTGTCAAGTCCCATGCATCAGTGAAGTATTTCATTGATTGTGTCCCACTCATGTCTTGATGAACACAGGAATGGGCTTCCCAGATCTCACTTGAAAGGAGAAATTTTTGCCCTAGCCGTGCAGCTCAGTTGGTTAGAGTGTTGTCCCGATACATCAAGGTTGCAGGTCCCATTCCCTGTCAAAGCTCATACGAGAATAAACTAATAAATTCATAAATAAGTGGAACAACAAATCATTGTCTCCTCTTGCTTTCTTCCTTCCTCTCTCTCTCTTTTTCTTCTTCTCTCAATAATATCAACGACAACAACAAAACATAAAACTGTCCACCTAAATTTCCACTTTGAGAAACTAGAGAAAGAAGAACATAGCAAATCTAAAGTAATCAGAAAAGAGAAACACTACATATAGCATTCAATGAAAACAAAAGCAAATTAACAGTCGAGAAAAATTAAGAAATCAAAATTCATTTTTTCAGAAAGATGAATAAACTGTTGGCCAGGCTGATAAGAAAAATAGAGGGAAGGCATAAATAATCAATACTGGACATGAAAGAGGTGACATCATTACTGATCCCTCAGGTATTAAAAGGAAAATGAGGAAATACTATATACAATCCTGTGGCCATAAATTTGATAATAAAGATGGAATGCATTAATCATTAAGGTCTAAGTTAAAAACAAAAAGAAACTTGACTGGGATTTTGATTGAGATCTCACTGAATGAATAGATTAAGCTGGTGATAATGGACATCTTATCAATACTGAGACCTCAAATCCATTAACACTGAACCTCCCACCCTTCGTTGAGCTCCTCCGTGTCTTTGATCAGTGTTTTGTACACTGAAGCACGAGGTTCTTATACATATTCTTCTTAGATTTATGTCTAAGTAATGCATGTCGGTGATATGGTAAATGGCATTTATTTACTTCAAATGTTAATTGTTCCTTACCATTATATAGGCTTTGTAGTGATCGACAAAATAACAGCTGGCTTTTATATATTTTTTGTACACTCTAAAAGTACTAAACACACCAATTTTCAAAATCTTTTCCTCCAGATTATTGGGATATGGTTTATTTGTTGGTCTGGAGTCTGTATCCCCTTCCAATTCAGATACTTTTTTTTTAATAATTTTATTTTTTTAATGGGGCATCATCAATAAATCAGGATACATATATTCAAAGATAACATGTCCAGGTTATCTTGTCGTTCAATTATGTTGCATACCCATCACCCAAAGTTAGATTGTCTTCTGTCACCTTCTATCTAGTTTTCTTTGTGCCCCTCCCCCTTTCCCTCTCCCTCTCCCCCCTGCCTCCGTAACCACCACACTATTATCAATGTCTCTCAGTTTCACCTTTATGTCCCAACTACGTATGGAATAATGCAGTTCCTAGAACTACCTTATGACCCAGCAATCCCTCTACTGGGTATATACCCCAAAAACTCAGAAACATTGATACGTAAAGACACATGCAGCCCCATATTCATTGCATCATTGTTCACAGTGGCCAGGACATGAAAACACCAAAAAACCCATCAATAGATGACTGGATAAAGAAGATGTGGCACATATACACTATGGAATACTACTCAGCCATAAGAAATGATGACATCGGATCATTTACAGCAAAATGGTAGGATCTTGATAACATAATACGAAGTGAAATAAGTAAATCAGATACTTTTTATTTCTTTTTAGTGCTTCAGGGCATTAGCCAAATTGCCCGCACAATATTGAATAGAGAGATGAGGGAGGACAGCATTTACCTTACTCTCCATCTCAGGGGGAACATGTATCTGTATTACCCAGGTAGTGTTCCCTAAAGGAAACTGTCAGAAGTAATCCTTGCCCTATTCTATTTTTCATTACCTGAAGCTTGGAATTTAAAATATATACCTTCAGATTAAAATTAGTCAAAGGCAGAGGCACACGGGCAGGGTCCAGAAGAATTTCAAGTGTGAGTTTCCCATTGTCTTCTCCCAGGGGAGTAACTCACAGACAATGCTAACTGCCCTGGCATCAACATGTCACACTCTGCATGGATTACTGCCACCCAGGAAAGTTCACCCAGCTCCGTGTCCGAAGTTAATGGGGGAGGGCAGGTCGTATGGTTGTATGGTTCATGTAAAATTGGCTAACCATTCACACGGCTGACTTTAGTTTCCACCACATTGCGAGTAAAACATTTAACTCTTCAGTCTTTGATCATTTTGTTTTTGAAAATTCTCTAAAGTAAGTTATTAAAATGTAAATTATAAAAAAATTATGACTTAAAACAGCCTCTGTTCAACACTAAGCTCAAAATAAATATTTTAATAGGGTCAGTTGGTCATGAAATAGTTCTTTTAATCATTCAAAATACTCAAATAAGAAACGAACTGCAGGCCCTGGTCAGGTAGCTCAGTTGGTTAGAGCGTCATCTAGATGTGCTGAGGTTTCGACCTGATCCTCTGTCAGGGCACATACAAGACACACGCATTGGTGGCATGAATAATTGTAACAACACAACAAAGTTTCTCTCTCCTCTCTCTCTCTCTCTCTCCTTTTTTCTTTCCATCTCTATCTCTCCCTCATTTTCCCTCACTCTAGAAATCAGTAAAAAATAACTAAGCCCGTGTAACACTAAAACTGACACAGGGGTGGGATTTCGACAACAGCTAGAAAATAAATATAAACAGAAATGATCAGGAAGAGATAGGCTATGAATGTGGAATACCCTGGGAAATACAGTGGCGATGTCAAAGGATAAATCAGTACAGTCGCCCCTTGCCATATTGCAGTTCACTTTTCATGGTTTCACTGTATCACGGATCTTTAAATTGTATATAACTAATCTTATATTGAGGATTGTTTGCTATATTGTGGGATTTTGTGGTATATAGATATTTTATGTATTTATTATTTTAATTATTTTTGTGGTAAAATAAGCATTTTTAGCCTAAAAATTTGGAAAAAAGAAAAAATATTAATTAAAACATATTAAAAGACTATTAAATCCAAATAAAATACTTAGTGTACAGCAGATGAGTACAGTAATTATTTGTTAAATAACTGATCTGAGTCCACACCTCCTCTAGCACACAAAGGCCACTAGATGGCGCTATGGATCTTCTCAGAACACTTGAAACTGAAACAATTGATATTGAATGGACACTGAACAGTTGCCCACTGGGTTGAATAATATCTTAGAGCAGCTGTCTCCTCCCACAAAGTAGATCCCACACAGCCAGCCCTGGCTCACCCCCTGACAGTGTAGCTACTCTCAGGGGCTGAGGACCAGGGTAGAGGAAGGGAATGGATATGGGCTCAGATTTGCATGATGCAATCCTCAAACACACCCCTTCACAGCAAGCTCAGTAGAAGATAAAGAGGCATCAGAGAGTCCCGCCCCAGCTCAGGGACAGAGAGTTCTTTCTTCTGCACCATGGCCTGGACCCTCCTCCTCCTCCTCTCTCACTGCCCTGGTGAATACAGACGTCACACACCAGCCTTTGGAGGGATCCTCCACTTGTGCTCCTTATTCCTGACATGTGTCGGTTTTCATTTCAGGGTGCAGTTCTCAGGCTGTGGTGACTCAAGAGCCCTCACTGACCATGTCCCCATGAGGGACAGTCACTCTCACCTGTGGCTCCAGCACTGGAGATGTCACCAATGGTCACTATCCATACTGGTTCCAGCAGAAGTCTGGCGAAGTCCACAGAACACTGATTTATAATACAAAAAATAAACCCTCCTGGACCCCTGCCCGGTTCTCAGACTCCATCATCGGGGGCAAAGCTGCCCTGACAATCTCGGGGGCCCAGCCCGAGGACAAGGCTGAGTACCACTGCTGGCTACACTACAGTGCTGCTTGACACAGTGAGAGACCCAGATGGGGAACCAGGACATAAACCTCTCTGGTGTAGTGACATCAGAAAGATGCAAATGCAAAAATCAGAAATCCCTTATAGGAGGGTTGGGTGGTAAATAATAATAATAAAAGCACAGGGAAGGCTGGAGGATGAGTTTTGAGACCAGCAGGGGGCACTGGTGGACTGTGCCTCAGAGCTTAGGGTTCTGGGCTGGGAGACATGGAAAATACTCTACTGGCTCTTGCACACTTGGTCAGGCAGTGTCCTCACTGAAGTGTGTGACTTTCTTGCACCTGGTCCCTAATACAACATGAGCACTAGGCAGAGACGCACACACTTGCCTCATGTCTAGTCTTCCTTTCACGAAGTCACTGTTTATTCTTCATCTACAGCCAAAGATAGATAGACAAACACACAATAAACAATAAATTTGATTGAAAAAAAACGTGACTTCCAGTGCTATCTTTTTCTCTCCAACTCTATGTCTCCCTCATCAATAGGAGACACCAGGGGAGGGACTGTCTCAAGGCCAACAGTTCAGCCTCAGCAAGCAGAGCTCTGGGCTCTCTGTCATGGCCCGGGTTCCCCCCCTCCCCTCCTCACTCCCTGCACAGGGAGTTTCTTTAGTGGACTGTGAAAGGATGTGTGTGGACATTTGCACTGTCTTTTGCTCCTGCTGTCTGGGCCCAGCTGCTGAGTCATCCCATGTGTTCTGCTACCTTCTAACCCCGCTCCCTGGGTCCTGAGTCAGATGCTGTTGTCTAGGCGAGAAAAAAGAGAGAGAGAGAGAGGGAGAGAGAGAGAGAGAATGTGGTAGAGTAATGTAGTCTAAGCTATTGTTTTCATTCTAGCAAATTAAAGGAGCTTAACACACCAGGAACTATTAGAAAATTACCCCCTCCCCAAATATCACTTATGATAATAGTGAAGACTTGCACAAATGACTCAACATATGAGCAAGAACAATCCATATCATATCAAGAAGGTCTAGGTCAATAAAGGATATGAGCGCCCTGCCTGGGTGATGGTGGCCCTGGAATCTGTGGGGGAGTAAATGTGAGGAGGCAGGGTCAGCCTGTAGCCACGTGTTCTCTCAGAGATGAAAGTACCTGCATAGGATGCTCCTCTGAGTCAGGCTGTGTCCTGCAGGACCCACAGGGGGCACTGCTCTGTCTGTTTCCTGCATCAGAGGGAAATGCATCCTGCCTATGCCCTGACCGAGTGTGTTTCTCCCAAATCCTGACTATCAATAACTCCTGATTCCACCGGAATTAGTTGTCTTCTAATTCTCCCGAAAATCTGCCCCAGAGAAAAAATTAATATGACTCTATGGCCTGGAGAATGCCTGTGACGGTATGAGGAGTGGCCGACCTCAGGGGTCCCTGCTGCACAAGGGTCTTCATGGTGGACTGTGTCCCAAGTGCATTAGCCCTTCAACTGCATCCTGTCGGCTGTTATTACTGCCTGTACTTCTCATTTGCTTCAGCATTTTATATTGATTCATGGAAACTGAGAGTTTGTATTTTCAGCTTCCTATTTTTTTTTTAAAAGAGACAGAGAGAGAGAGTCAGAGAGAGGAACAGACAAGGACAGACAGACAGGAACAAAGAGAGATGAGAAGCATCAATCATCACTTTTTCATAGTGACACCTTAGTTGTTCATTGATTGCTTTCTCATATGTGCCTTGACTGCGGGCCTTCAGCAGACTGAATAACCCCTTGCTCGAGCCAGCAACCTTGGGTTTAAGCTGGTGAGCTTTGCTCAAACCAGATGAGCACCCACTCAAGTTGGCGACCTCAGAGTCTCGAACCTGGGTCCTCCGCATCCCAGTTCGATGCTCTATCCATTGTGCCACCACCTGGTCAAGCCTAATTATTTTTCTTGAGTGCTAATAGTCTTCCTCTCACAATTTGATACTAAATTTTCTCTATTTCTATACACTACCAGCTATATGTTTGTATAATAAGAAAATAATTTACTATAAATTTTTTCTATTTTATGTGTTGTGGCTCGAACACACATGAAGAGAAAAAGAGTGAATCATGCAATTTTAATACCTAAAGGATTGGCTAGTGATTCCAAAGGAAATAGCATAAGTCATAGTTTCATTCCACACTCTGATGAACGCCTGTCATGTGTGTTATAGCCCCCAATCACTGGAGATATTTTAATCCCTGATCGTCACCTCACATCTCAATCCCTTGTTCTTCCTTCCCAGTCCTCTGCTCCACTGCAGAGTGTGAAGAGAAAGGGAGTTTTACCTGACCCCTGGTGATACACTAAATGGAACTGTTATGGAACAGTGATGCCACCATTTAAAAAAACCTAGGAAGTCACAGGCTTGAATGCAAGATCACTGGCTTGAGGGAGGGATTGTGGATACAATCCCCAGGTCGCTGGCTTGAGCCCAAGGTTGCAGTGAGCACTGGATCACTGGCTCAGCTTTAGCAAAGTTTTCAGGTCCAATCCCGGGTGAAGGCAAGGAGTTGATGCTTCTCTCTGTCTCTGCATCCCTCTATTTCTCCCTTCCTGTCTTTCTCTCCCTTCCTCTCTCTTCGTCTTTCTGAAAAGAGAGCTTTAAATGTTCTGTAATGTTCATACTAATTGTGTACACACAGTTGTCCTCATTTCCAATAATGACATACATATTTCCATTTTTTATCAGATGTTAATAACTATCGCATAATTTCATGGTGATACTGTGACAATTTCTGTTCAAAACTGCATTTAATTTAAAACTACTCCACAGGATCGATGTTGTCGTAGAACAAAGAGGAACTGCCACCTCTCCTGACAGTGCCGCTGTGTGTCAGCACCCCCAGCCCTGGTCCCCGATCACTAATACAGGTGCAGGGTCCAGGACAGAGTCAGGGGAAACCCTTTCCTTCTGACCCCAGACACAAACACTGAATTCTCAGGGGGCTCACTGCTGGGGGGAGGAGGGATTTCTAAGATTCTCCGAAGAAGACAGGCATGGATTCACTGAGGAAGGAGGAAATGTTCTCAGGGACGGGGTTCTATGTGAAATGAACTAGATTGCTGGGACCAGGAGGGAGAGAACACACACATCTCATTCTTCAGACTTCGATCCTCTACAAATTATATTTAGGACTGAGGTCACCAAGGGCATCAGGGAGCTGACTTGGTGAAAGACCTCAACCCACCTCTTCAGTGTCTCAGTCACCGTGCAGTCACTGGTCTCTTTCAAGATGTCCCCTGGAGACATTAGGGTGACCCTGGGGCAGGAGGAGAGAGGAAGCTGATTTGCATGAAGCACCATCTCCTCCTCATGGGTCAGGGATGCATGAAAAGCCCCAAGGACACCTCTCTGCAGCGCAGGAGGTGAGGAGGCCACATCCTCTGTGTCCCCACCATGGCCTGGACTGTCCTTCTTCTCCAGCTCCTGGCTTACAGCTCAGGTCAGGGGAAGGGACTCTGCATCCTTAGGGGACTCATAGAAGCCGGGTCTCAAGGTGACTTTTGTTTGTCATAACACGTCTTTTCCCTGTTGGTTTTAGGTGTGGCTTCTCAGACTGTGGTGACCCAGGAGTCATCACTGTCAGTGTCTTCAGGAGGGACAGTCACACTCACCTGTGGCCTCAGCTCTGGGTCAGTCACTACTAGTAATTACCCCAGCTGGTACCAGCAGACTCCAGGGAAGCCTCCCCGCATGCTCATCTACAGCACAAACAGCAGGCCCTCGGGGGTCCCTGGTCGGTTCTCTGGATCCATCTCTGGGAACAAAGCCGCCCTCACCATCACGGGGGCCCAGCCTGAGGACGAGGCCGACTATCACTGTGCTCTGTACATGGGTAGTAACATTTACACAGTGATGTAAACCCACGGGGAAGTGCAACCAAAACCTCCTCATGTGCACAGAACGGCTCAGCTTCAGTGACAGAAGAACAAAGAGAAGGTGGAAATGGCCAACACAGCACGGGCTACCTGACCCCACTGTCGTGTCCAGTGGCTCAGCACCATGTGCCTCCTCCAGTCCCTCCCAGGGTGTGTCCATTTCTCCTCTGTGACACCTGGAAGAATAGACTTCCTCTCTGCCACTTTTCTTAAACTCAAGATGTGGCAGGATGAGCATTAGAAATATTTTAACCAACATGATTCTCAGAGACCCATCTCCTGCCTGTAAGACTCTCCTTATTCAAAGAGCAGTAACAGACATGCTCTTGCTCACTGATCTGACCCGGCAGACACACGGATATTTCATTAGCATTGAAATGGCAGTGTTACCGGGATCTGGCTGGAAATGTGATTCCTCACTAGACCTATTGAGTCAGACACTTGTGTTTGTGTGCAAGAACTTGTGTTTAACAGGCTCTCCATGAAAATTTAATAATTTTTTTTCATTTTTTTATTGAGAGAGGGAGAGGGACAGACAGGGACAGACAGACAGGAAAGGAAAATTATGAGAATCATCAACTCATAGTTGCGGCACCTTGGTTGTTCATTCATTGCTTTCTCAAACATGCTTTGACCTGGGGCTTCACCCAAGCCAGTGACCCCTTGCTCAAGCCACCAATCTTTGACTTCAAACCAGCAATCTTTAGGCTCAAGCCACTGACCAAGCAGTCATGTCTTATGATCCCAAACTCAATCTGCCAGAGTCCCACTCCAACTGGTCCAGGGGTCCCCAAAGGAAAGAACAATGTCAGCAAAGAATGAGATGAGAGAGCTGCTCTTTGAATCAAGTGCCAGGCATATCTGCCAATGGCTAGTATAGCTTTATTTTTATATACTAAGCTATAATCACATGATATGCAGAGTACATTGATTAATAGTTATTTTTGCTTTAATATGGGTAAATATTCCAGGAAGAGGTTAGTACATTTCTTTAAGCTATTAATCAGGTGGTAAGCCATTCTAAGTACACAATACCTTGAGCAGTAACAATATTGGCATTAGCCTTATTCAGGCTTCTAAAGGTTCACTATTGATTAATAACTCTGCTTTATTTAATGGCCTATTGTCTAGTACAATTATGTTTGACTACTACTTTCATCTACTGATTAAATTTTAACTTCATTTTTCTCAGAGCTTTCCACTACCTGAAGGTCAGGTATGTAAGAGGAATGGAAAGTTTTTCTACTCTTATATAGTATGAAAAGGCTAGGGGGGTTAAGCAAAGGTTCAGTAAAGGCTGAAAGGTGCTTTTGTGTTTTGATAGTGGGAAGTACAGTTACCTTGATCATTGCTTCTAGTTCTTGTTTATGGAGTTGCTAGTAAATTTTCTTTAGGGAACACAGGGGGCTCGAGTGGTCAAGGGGATATTTATTCGTGTGGCTAATATGAGAGTCATTAAGGAGAGATACATTTGTAGATTGGTTGATTTCTAGGTCTCGAATAAGTTGGAAGTCTTCAGTATTATTGGAATCATTCGGTGGGCCCGTCCCTATGGTTATGGCACAAAATCCCAGCAGGGGGAATATTATCAGAGGAAATGCCCAGATACAACCCGAAAGACATGTGCTGTGCAGATGCTCCCTCCCTGCTCTGACTGTGTCAGACAGCAAGGCTGGATCGGCTCCCGACATCAATCCAGGAACCTCGGGGTTTCAAACCTGGTCCTCAGCATCCCAGGCTGATGCTCTCTCCACTGTGCCACTGCCTGGTCAGGCAGAAGTACCTCTACTTCTATGAATATAAAACTATTCCTGAGAATTTCTGTTTAAAATCCACTTATGCTAAATTCAGGACACACTCTTTCCCAGATTTCATTCAAATGCCCAGGACCACACAGAAACAGACTTAAAATCTCAGGTTGTCACAAAAAACTCTGACTTGATTTCAAACCACAAGTTGAGAGGAATATCCACAAACATAGATTCTCTGAGGATCTATGTGATGGCTGATATGAATATTTATGCTTTTAGCAGGTATGTATTTAAAAGTGGCTTCCAGAAGTAATCTTACCACCCCTGAGCTGACTCCCCTGGTGCCGGGACAGGGGGCTGGGCTGGAGGTGGTGTCACTACCTGAGCGTCCCCTAAGACTGGGCTGTGAGGGGCAGAAAAATATGTAAAATTTCTGGTTTATTTATTTTTTCATATATATTTATAAACTATATTGAGCCTGAACTGTAGTGGCACAGTGGATAAAATGTCAACCTGGAATGCTGAGGTCACCGGTTCAAAACCCTGGGCTTGCCTGGTCAAGGCACATATGGGAGTTGATGCTTCCTGCTTCTCTACCCTTCTCTCATCACCCTCTCTCTCTCTCTGTCGCCTATAAAACAAATAAATTTTTAAAAATATAAAAATAAAATCTAAAAACTATATTTAACAGTTTTTACTTTGAAGAAACACAAAATAAATTTAGAAAAAACAAGCATTATGTTAAGAATATGGTTATGTTTTTGAGTGCATGAATATTTTCTGTAACATCCACTTCATTATTGGATTCTTGGATTGGTTCTAGAAATGGAAAATGGATATATTGGGAAGTTTTTTGAAATCTGAATAAAACTTGCAACTTACTAATATTATTTTGCCAAGGTTACGTTTTCTGTTTTTAAATATGACTATGTTCTGCAAGATTTTAATGTTAGAAAGATGTGGTGGAAGTTACGTAAAAGGTTTCTGTACTAACTTTTTAAGTTTTCTGTAAACAGAAAACTATTACAGAATGTTTGAAAACACATGCACTAGAATAAAAGCACACTCTATTCTCTCTTCTGAGGATAGAAGTCCAAGGCCTCAGTATGTGCAGTACAAGGGACCAGTGCTCAGGTAAAACATCTCAGACTCTAGCCACATTTGTGTGCTGTATTTCATTTTCATCTTTTCTAAAGAAAAGAAATATGTGAAAAAAATTAATCATATTTACCTGACATTTTGTGTGTGTATATATATATATATATATATATATATATATATATACATATACATATAAATAACCTCTGCTTAATCAAATACACACAATCTTTTTTTAAAATTATTTTTATTTATTCATTTTAGAGAAGAGAGACAGAGAGGAGAAAGAGAGATAGAGAGAGAAAAGGAGGGAGGAGCAGGAAGCATCAACTCCCATATGTGCCTTGGCCGGGCAAGACAAGGGTTTTGAACCGGCGACCTCAGTGTTCCAGGTCGATGCTTTATCCACTGCGCCACCACAGGCCAGGCCACACAATCTTTCATTAATCCAATTACTGAAATAAAACACTAAGATTCGATTCCATGAAGATGTCTAGTATTGGTCAATATGAAGGTTCCTATTCTTCCCAGCATCTCTATTATAAGTAAAATGAATCCTGGATGTGCTGACAAGGCTGACTCCATCTTGAAGTTAACCTGCCATCTTGAGTCAGGCTATCATCTTCCCTAAATCCCGCCACACATACACACAAAAATCTGTGCTCTGCTCTTGGTGCTATCTGTCTCTTCACCAGCTCTGGTACAAACATTGCACAAGAACTGTCATCATGTTGAGACCCTGTCCTATGTGGCCTGGTGGTGTTAGTGGGCTCCTCAGGAGGGGAACTTTCCTGCTACCCAGTCATTTACCTGGACAAGGGAGGCAGTTAGAGTTAACACAGTGCTGACTTCTAATGGAAGACAACACTGATCATATTTCTCAGCTAAGGACGTCATGTGAATGTGATAGACCTTGTAGTGTCTTTTTGTTTCCTTCCCCAGAGACATTATTCATTATTGGATTCTTGGATTGGTTCTAGAAATGGAAAATGGATATATTGGGAAAATGGATATATTGGGAAGATCCAGAAAAGGGGACCAGATTTTCATCCTAGACTGTGGTATGTCTTCATAATGGTGAGCCAAGAATTTAACTCCCAAATGGCAAGATAATGTATCTTCTGAGAAAGATGACATAGATAATATCATATACATATTATAATTTGTAAATTACAATTATAAATTAAATGGTCATCTCTTATAAACAATTAGAAAGTCATTAAAAGACAACATCTGAATTGACCTAGAAATATGGAGGGTAGATATTTAGGTTAGTGTATGATGTCTTCAGTGACTCACAGCCTATGGGATTAAAGTTTCCTCCTTAAAAAGTTTGCACCATCAGATAGCCACTGTCCAGGCTAAGAAAATAACAGAGCTGTGTG
Organism: Saccopteryx leptura; assembly: GCF_036850995.1. Classification (NCBI taxonomy): domain Eukaryota; kingdom Metazoa; phylum Chordata; class Mammalia; order Chiroptera; family Emballonuridae; genus Saccopteryx; species Saccopteryx leptura. Next base: position 141,266 of record NW_027095734.1, read on the forward strand.
GGTTAGATTGATTTGGGATGTCAAGTAAAGAACTAGATCTGATCGTAAACTTTTATAAAGACTTTGGAGGATGTCCGGGTTTTCACCTGCCAGGGTGGAGAGACTCTGTGAAACACATGGACTAAACTATTGATAGAAATAGACTGGCCTTTGAGTGACCATCATTCAAGGCTGGTGGGAAGACAACATGTTGTCAGCTACTTTGGAAGACAGCATGGCCGACTTCTTCAAAAGCTAAGCGTACTCATAACATAGATGCAACAATCATATTATATTAGGTCTTTATCCAAATGAGTTGTGTCCACTCAAGAACCTGCATATAAATATTACTAGCAGCTTTATTCATTATTGTTGTTTCTTCAAGCAAGGAAATGCCCTCTAATATCCAAATGGAGAGACAAACTATGGTAAATCCCACAATGGGATAAGATTCGGTGATTAAAAATAAATGTGATATCAAGACACAAAAAACATGGGGACATTTAAATACATGTTGCTAAGTGACAGAAGCCAATCTTAAAGAAGAAAAACACAATTATAGTATAACTCCAACAATATGACATTCTGGAAAGGCAAATCATGCAGACAACAAAAAGGTCAGTGGTTTCCCGGAAGTCTGGGGATGGAAGGAGCTATGCAGAGGGGAGAAATGAGGATTTTGAGGGTAGTAACACTACAGCTCTTTGTTACAGGAATGGTGACATAGAGATTTATTTGGCAAAAGCCACAACTGAAAATATTGGAAAATTACACACACACACACACACACACACACACACACACACACATCTCACTAATGTTTATAGATGATAGTTGCACAAATACCTCTACATACTAGCAAGAAGAATCCGCGTCAAATCAACAAAACTTCTGTTTCATCCCTCAGGGAGGATAAGGTCGAGGTAGGATAGGATATCTGCATGCTCCCTGGGTGATGGTGCCCTGGAATCTGGGGGAGAGCAGATATGAGGAGGCGTGGTCAGCCCGCAGCCAGGTGTTCTCTCAGAGATAAAAGCACCGCCCACAGGCAACCAGTCTGAGTCAGTCAGTGTCCCGCAGGACCCACAGGGGGCGCTGCTCTGTCTCTTTCCTGCATGTGAAGGGCTCTTAGGGCCCTGGTTATGTCTCCCAAATTCAGACTTTCAATACGTGCTAATTCCATGGGAATTAGTTGGCTTCTAGTTCCACCCAGATCTGCCCGACAGAAAAAATTAGTATGAACTCCCAGTGCCTGGAGATGCCTGAGACAGTCTGCAAAGATGGTGGACCTCAGGGATCCCGCTGCTAACGTGACCGCCAGTGCGTTCATCATGAATATGTCCTAAGTGCATTGGTCCTTTATCTGCATCATGGCAGCTGTAAGCTGTTATTATTACTTGTCTGTTAGTTCTCATTTACTTGGGTATTTTATCATGACTTATGGAAACTGATAGTTTGCATTTTCAACACACTATTTTCTTCTTTTCCTTCAGTGTTCTTACTCTTTATCTTAAAATCTGATATCAAATTTTTTTCTATTTCTCTACACTATCAGCTATATGCCTGTGTAATAGGAACATAATTTACTACGAATTTATAGCATTTTATGAGTTGTGGCTATCAAAGATGTGTGAAGAGAAAGAGAATGAACCATGCAAGTTATAATACAGAGAAGATGGGCCAGTGTTTCCAAATAAATCGCATAACTCATAGTCTCATGCCGCACTCTGATGAGCACCCAGTGTGTGTTATCTCCCCAGTTACGGGAGGTGTTTTGTCGCCCTGCCCGTCCCCTTACGTCGCAGATCCCTGGTCTGCCCTTTCAACTCCTTTGCTCCACAGCAGAGTGTAAAGAAAATGTTCTGTGACATTCACACCAACGTGTTCACACACATTGTTCTCACCTTTGATAATGAGATATATGCTCCTGTTTTGTTATATCAGTTGTTAATATGTATCTCATAATTTTGTTGACACCATGAATTTTCTGCTCAAAACCACCTTTAATGTGGAGCTGCTCCATATAGTGGATGGCGGAGGTGCCATCCCTCTTGACAGTGCAGCTCTGTGTCAGCACCCCAGGCCTGAGTCCTCGGTCACTGCTACTGGGACAGGGTCAGGACAGATTCAGCGGTAGATCCCTGTCCCTTCACCCCAGAGACAAACTTGTGAATTCCCTGAGAAGTCACTGCTGGTGGGAGGAGTGGCTGCTAAGATTCCTTGAAGAAGATAAGAGGGGATTTCACTGAGGAAAAATAAATGGTCCCAGAGATGGAGTTAGATTTGCTGGAACCAGGAGGCAGAGAACTTCCTCATCTCTTCCTTCAGCTCTACAACCTTTCAGAGGAAAAAATAATTAGGCTTGAAGTCATCAAGGTCATCAGGGACCTTACTTGGTGAAAACCTTAACGCCTCCCATCAGCGTCTCAGTCACCATGCAGTCACTGGTCTATGTGAGGTCTCAACATCTGTTTGTTTCAAGCTTTCCCCAAAGGACACCAGGTTGACTCTGCGGCAGGAGGAGAGAGGAAGCTGATTTGCATGAAGCGTCTTCTCCTCCTCATGGTCTGGGAGGCATGAAAAGGCCCCAAGGACACCTCTCTGCAGCGCAGGAGGCGAGGAGCCCACATCCTCTGTGTCCCCACCATGGCCTGGACGATGCTTCTTCTCCCAGCTCCTGGCTTACAGCTCAGGTCAGGGGAAGGGACTCTGCATCCTTGGGGAAACATAAAAGCTGGGTTTCAAGGTGATCTTTGTCTCTCATAACACCTGACTCTCTCTTCTTGGTTTTAGGAGCATTTTCTCAGACTGTGGTGACCCAGGAGCCATCATTGTCAGTGTCTCCAGGAGAGACAGTCACACTGACCTGTGGCCTCAGCTCAGGGTCAGTTTCTAGTAGTAACTACCCTTGCTGGTACCAGCAGACCCCAGGAAAGTCTCCCTTCCAGCTCATTTATGACACAAGCAGCTGGCCCTCGGGGGTCCCTGATCAGTTCTCTGGATCCATCTCTGGGAACAACGCTGCCCTCACCATCACGGGGGCCCAGCCCGAGGACGAGGCTGCCTATTACTGTAGTATGCATACTGGTGGTAACATTTACACAGTGATGTAAACCCACGGGGAAGTGCAACCAAAACCTCCTCATGTGCACAGAGTGGCTCTAACTTAGATGCAGAAAAGTGACAGAGGGTCGAAATAATCCACACACCATGGAAAGGGGCTCCATGGCCCTGTGCTCCTGCCCAGTACCTCATCACCATGTGCTTCCTCCTGTCTCTCTTAGGGTGTGTCCATCTCTTTAATGAGACTTCTGCAACAATGAGGTTTCTCCTTCTTTGTGTCTATAATTATGCAGAAAAGCTCAGCTCAAAAAATTATCAACCAAACATGAGATTCAGAGACCCACCTGTAGAACTCCTCTACTTCATAGACCGTTAACCACCTATCCTCATTCATTCATTTGACTGTAGAGAAAATTAATATTTCTTTTGTCATTGAAATGAAAGCATTACCATGAGTCTTATTAGAACTGCAGTTCCCACACTGGACCTACCGAGTCAGAAACCTGTGTTGTTGTCCCAGGATCTCTAGTTCAGCGAACTTTCCAGGAGTTGGTTAAACAGCAATATTTGAGAAGCATTTTCTTCTATTTTTAGGGTCTTTCTTGAGACTTTCTGTTTAAATTTTAATCGAGGTAAGATTCCAGGACTCATTCACTCTCCAATTAACTTTCAAAATCCCAGAGACACTCTGAAATACATTTACAATCCAGAGCCATTGCTGAAACCTGAGTCACTGTGTCCCTGTAAGAACATGCCCTTAGGCGGCCAGTACAGAGAGTGACGTGGGAAAGCAGGGAGGGAAATTTAGGTTGGATTCGTTTTTCTTCTCTCTATCTAGATCGTAATATTAAACAAAATTTATGTTGAGCTTTGCCCCAATGGCAGGGAGAGGACATTATGTGGAAGTCATGGATTTCTGTGACAATAGGTTGACTGTGGCACAATGCATGCTGGGAGACACAGCACTGAGAGAGGACATGTGTCCCGTGGACACTGATTAATCATCAGAATTTACACAGACTGAGCTTTGGCTCCCCAGGGCCATCTGCTTTCAAGTGAGCCCCAAGAGACCGGGGGTTATTAGGAAATCACACATTATCTGTTGCTACCACACTCTTTGCACCATACTTGAAAGTGGATGTGGACAGCTTCAACTTTATTTTTCAAAATATATTACCTTTATCAACCCCCAAACCACAAGGGGATCTGCTCCTCCCACTGCCTTTTTAGTGACATCAATAAGATCCAACCCCCAAATCAGAGCCTTTCCAGGACAGGTGGATGAGGACAGGAGCTCTGAGACCAGCAGGGGGCACTGGTGAACTGAGCCTGAGAGCTCAGGCCTCTGATCCAAGCCCACTCAAGAATACTCTACTGACTTGCACACTTGGGCAGGCAGTGTCCTCACTGAAGTGTGACTTACTGCACCTGGTCCCCCAAAAGCATTCAGCTCTGACACACACGTGTCTCATATCACATCCTTATCCCCTCTCATGGATTTATTGTCCAGGCCTGATTTACAGAAAAAGATAAATGGACAATCACACAACAAAAATAAATCTCCTTGAATAAACCTGACCTACCGTGCTCCCTGAGCATAGGATCGGTGACACCCAGGCAGGGAGTGTCTCAATGCCAACAGCTGTGTCTCAGCAAGCAGAGCTCTGGGGCCCCTCCACCAAGGCCCGGATTCCTCTCCTCACCTCCTCAGATCCTGAATAGGGAGATTCCTTTGGGGAAATGTGAAAGGATGGGGTAGGGGGAGTATTGGCTCTGCCTTTTGCTCCTTCAGGGTGGGCACAAAGGGTCATTGTCCATAATTTCTGCCACCTTCTTAGTCTCTACCAGTCAGATGCTGCTGGCTCGGCCATCCACGGTGTCTAAGTTGCTGTTTTAAACTGTTAAAAATAGATATATGAATATAGAGAGCATGTAGCCTAAGCTCATTGTCTTATTCTAGTAAATAATGGAGCCCAACCCACTGGAAACAGGATCAGTTTTATAAATTACAAGCCAATCTCAACCTGGCCAGCTGGCTCAGTTGGTTAGAGCACAGGACGAAAGTGCAGAGGTTGCTGGTTCGATCTCTGGTCTGGACACTTATAGGAACAGATCGATATTCTAGTTTCTCTCTCTTCCCTTTATATATAATATAAAAATAAAAATTACAAACCAATCTCATTTATGATCTGATATTTTCACAACATAAGAGGAAGAAGAATTAATATCATATCAAGAGAAATTCACATCAGCCCCAGGGAGGATTGGGCCGAGGCAGGATGTGTGCGTGGTCCCTGAGTGATGGCTGACCTGGAACCCGGGGAAAGCAGACGTGAGGGGGCGTGGTCAGCCGCACAGCAAGGTCTCTCAGAGGAAGCTCCTGCCTGAGCAGGCCCTGACTCTCTGCACCCACAGGGGGCGCTGCTCTGTCTCTTTCCTGCATGTGAGGGGTTCTTGAGACCTGGGTGCTTCTCCTATATCCATCCCATCAAACCCTCTACTCAACACTGGCTCCTAACCCCCACCCAGAGCTGCCCCAGGGGAAGGATGATGTAACCTGTGCTGTTGGGGAATGTCTGAGACAGTTTGGAACACGTGGCAAACACCAGGCTTCCTTGATGCTAATTAGTACTTGCAAGAATGTTAGTAACAAAATTTGTAATAAATGCATTCAGCCCTTTATCTGTCATCATCTAAGATGTGATTTCTTACTAGTCCCTCATTTCTCATTTATCTCAACACTAGCATTTCAGCTTCCATGTCCCTTACGTCCAGCACCAGATCCCTGTGTAGAATCTCAGGTCCAGAGTCACCTTCCACAGTAACTGTACATTCAGACCTGAGACTAGGCAGGGAGAAACGGAAAGGTTTTCAGGAGTGTGTCCCTCTGTCATTGCGGACACAGGGGCCCTGGGCAGACCTCAGAAGAGGAGGCGCAGCCGGGGTCCTCCAGGGCCTGGGGGTCACTGACACTTGGTCTCTGGCATAGAACAGCTGAGTATCTGTGACCAAGACATACTGTCGATTGTCCCTGGGAGGGTAGCTCATTTGCATGCAACCCCCCCTCCATGATAAGAGCTATAAGGAGAGCTGTGCTGGGGACCCTGTGGTGTTGCTGAGAGCACAGGACTGAGGAGTCTGCATCATGGCCTGGGCTGCCCTCCTGCTCACACTGCTGGCTCACTGCACAGGTTCGGGGACTTTTTGGGCTGAGGGTGAGGCAGGAGGTGAAAGAGGTCACACTGCATCCCTTTGGAACAGTCCCCTTTCTTGACCTTTGGTCTCTCACAAGTTTTCAGAAGCCACTTCCCAGGCTGTGGTGACTCAGGAAGCTTCACTATCAACAACCCCTGGGACAATCCACAACTGTCTTGGGGGAACAGTCACACTCACCTGTGGATCCAGTTCTGCGGCCGTTACCACTAATAACAATGCCCACTGGGTCCAACAGAAGCCCTACCAGGTGCCCCCGGGGTCTAATAGGTGATACCACCAACCGGGTACCAGGGGTTCCTGCCAGATTCTCTGGCTCCCTGCTTGGAAACAAGGCCACCCTCACCATCACAGGGGCCCAGCCCGAGGACGAGGCTGAGTACTACTGTGCTCTGTGGTTCAGCAACCATTTCCACAGTGACAGATGCAGGTGGGGAAGTGAGACAAAAACCCCTGTTGGCTCAGTGCACCCTCAGTCCTAATGTCCCCCTGTCTCCTGTTCACGGAGGCTGTGTGGAACTGGTGTGGACTCTGGGGGCTTGTTTTCCATGGTTCCAGAGGAAGTGGTCAAGTCTATTGTTCTCATCTTCAAAATGTTTTATTATTCTTTTTTAAAAAAGACTTTATTTATTCATTCTTTGAGAGAGAGGAGAGAGAGAGAGAGAGAGAGAAAGAAAGAGAAAAGGAGAAGAGAACATCAACTCCTATATGTGCCTTGAGCAGGCAAACACAGGGTTTCAAATTGGCAACCTCAGCCTTCCAGGTCGACGCCCTTATCCACTGTGCCACCACAAGTCAGACAAATAAGTTTTATTTTTCATCCACTATTTAGTGCTAACAGTGTGTTCATAAAAGCTAAAAGATATAGTATATACATTATATATATGTATATGTATATCAGTTGCCCTGTTATTGTCAGTAGTGACAAAATAAAAAGTTATACACACATGCACACACAAACACACAGGCACACTCACTATATTCAAGTTCAGATTCATGGCAGCAGCCTTTAATTACCAAGAGAAAGTTTTGATATAGCACAGTTATCATTCTATGGTTAATGATAAACATACTAGCAAAATACATAAGGAGAAACCTAGAGAAAATATCACAAAAACCGAAAAAATGAAATGTCTCTCACTGGCTTATAGAAAAAACTAAACTAAAATAAAATAAAAACAACCCCAAAATAGTATTAACTTCAAAATACAATAATAATTACAATAATATATGGAAGTGTAAGATAGTTTATACCAGGGGTCCCCAAACTTTTTACACAGGGGGCCAGTTCACTGTCCTCAGACTGTTGGAGGGCCAGACTATAAAAAAAAACTATGAACAAATCCTCATGCACACTGAAGATATTTTATTTTAAAGTAAAAAATCAAAACAGGAACAAATACAATATTTAAAATAAAGAACAAGTAAATTTAAATCAACAAACTGACCAGTATTTCAGTGGGAACTATGCTCCTCTCACTAACCACCAATGAAAGAGGTGACCTTTCTGGAAGTGCGGTAGAGGCCGGTAAATGGCCTCAGGGGGCCGCATGTAGCCCATGGGCCATAGTTTGGGGACCCCTGGTTTATACTCTAGGGAACGCAACTTCTGTTCCTACATCGTAATCAGATTTACTGAAACTGAGGTTCCCATGTATTGGACACCGAAAAAAAAAAGGAAAAGAAATCAGATCACAATGGCAGAATTGCACTGGCTCCTCTGCCCTCAGAGCAGGTGTCCTCCAGAGACTCCCCTGACTCCGCAGTGTTTCCTGCAGGGGATGGGGAGGCAGGGAGCATGGCCATAGGGTTGAGGGGATTGGAATTGCATTGACACAGGGCAGTAGTGTGCAGGAAGCTGTGCTACAGAGATGTGTCATTTTTCTCCAAATCAAGGGTGTTTCACACATGATTTATCTTTACTTCCCCCCCCACCAACAAATTCTTTATAAAGAGCTGCAAGGTAATGTTTTAAATTATAAACTAACAAAATATCCAGAAATTTCGAACTGGAGAATAAGTTTGGAATGGAGATATTAAAACACTTTGAGGCCTGACCTGTGGTAGCTCAGTGGACAAGGTGTCAACCTGGAACATGGAAGTTGCTGGTTCAAAACCCTGGGCTTTCCCAGTGAAGGCACACATGAAAGTTGATGTTTCCTGCTCCTCCCCCTTTGTGTCTCCTCTCTCTCTCTTTCTCTCTCTCTCTCTCTCCTCTCTCAAATGAATAAAAAGATCTTAAAAAACAAAACACTTCAATCACTGAAGAGATAAACAATTTTCTCATTGCAAACAAACACGACAGAATGGAAATTCTGAAAACATTTTGCCAAGGAGGATGAGTTATGAGCCAGTTTTTACCTATTGCATCCCAGAAAAACACAGGGTTCAGGTTCCAAGGGGTTGTGTGCAAATCATAAAGGAACCAGGTGTCCTAGTCAAGAGTTTTAATAAGGAGCAATTAGACTATCAGGTCCCATGCATCAGTGAAGTATTTAATTGATTGTGTCCCACTCATGTCTTTTTTTTCTTTTTCTGTATTTTTCTGATGCCAGAAACGGGGCGAGACAGTCAGACAGACTCCCGCATGTGCCCGACGGGGATCCACCCGGCACGCCCACCAGGAGGCGACTCTCTGCCCACCAGGGGGCGATGCTCTGCCCCTCCGGGGCGTCGCTCTGTTGCGACCAGAGCCACTCTAGCGCCTGGGGCAGAGGCCGAGGAGCCATCCCCAGCGCTCGGGCCATCTTTGCTCCAGTGGAGCCTCGGCTGCAGGAGGGGAAGAGAGAGACAGAGAGGAAGGAGAGGGGGAGGGGTGGAGAAGCTGATGGGCGCCTCTCCTGTGTGCCCTGGCCGGGAATCGAACCCAGGACTTCTGCACGCCAGGCCGATGCTCTACCACTGAGCCAACCGGCCAGGGCTGTCCCACTCATGTCTTGATGAACACAGGAATGGGCTTCCCAGATCTCACTTGAAAGGAGCAATTTTTGCCCTGGCCATGCAGCTCAGTTGGTTAGAGTCTTGTCCCGATATATCAAGGTTGCAGGTCCCATCCCCTGTCAAGGCTCATATGAGAATATACCAATAAATTCATAAATAAGTGGAAAAAGCACATCAGTGTCTCTTCTTGCTCTCTTCCTTCCTCTATTTTTCTTTTCCTTCTTCTCTCAATAATATCAACAACAACAACAAAATAACACTGTCTACCTAAATTTCTACTTTAAGAAACTAGAGAAAGAGCATAGCAAATCTAAAGTAATCAGAAAAGAGAAACACTGCATATAGCATTCAATGAAAACAAAACAAAAAACAAAAATAAACAGTAGAGAAAAATCAATGAAATCAAAACTCAATTTTAGAAAGATGAATAAACTGTTGGACAGGCTGATAAGAAAAATAGAACGAAGGCATAAATAATCAGTACCAGACATGAAGGAGGTGAAATCATTACTGATCCCTCAGATATTAAAAGGGAAATAAGGAAATACTATATACAATCCTGTGGCCATAAATTGTTAATAAAGATCGAATGCATTAATCATTAAGGTCTAAGTTAAAAACAAAAAGAAACTTGACTGCAGTTTTGATTGAGATCTCACTGAATGTACAGATTAAGCTAAAGATAATGGACATCTTATCAATACCAAGTCTTCAAACCCATTAACACTAAACCTCTGGCCCCTTGTTGAGCTCCTCCATGTCTTTGATCAGCTTTTTGTATGCTGGAGCACAAGGTTCTTATACATATTTTTCTTAGATTTATGTCTAAGTAATTCATGTCAGTGATATTAAAAATGGCATGGGGAGCCAGGCATGGGGAATTCCCTAGGCAGGAACAGCAGAGGGGGTTGTAAGCCTGCCAACAGACCACACCTAGGGAACACAGAGGCCACACCCAGTGGACTCCAGTGGCCAAACCTTCTTTTACACAGACAAAATAAGAAAGCAGAGAAATGCAAAACAAGTGAATCAAGAGAAATCCCCAGAAAAGAACGTGAATGAATCAGATATAACCAGATGCAGAGTTTAAAATAACGATTGTTAGGATGCTCAAAGATATTAGAACAAAAATAGATGGTCATTACTACCAGCTAAATAAAGAGATAGCAAATATAAAAAAGGACATCAAAATAATAAAAAAGAATCAGTCAGAAATGACAAATATAATATCAGAAATGAAGGACACAATGGAAGGAATTAAAAGCAGGATGGAGGAAGCTGATAATCGAATCAGCAAGTTAGAGCACAAGATAAATAAAGGCACAGAAGCAGAGCAGAAAAAAGAAGAGAGACTCAAAAAGTCTGAGGAAACTCTAAGAGAGCTCTGTGACAACATGAAGAGAAATAACATTCGCATCATAGGGGTTCCTGAAGAAGAAGAGAAAGAACAAGAGATAGAGACTTTGTTCAGACATATCATAGCTGAAAACTTCCCTCAATTAAGGCAGGAAAACATCTCACAAGTTCAAGAAGCACAGAGAACTCCATTAAAGAGAAACCCAAAGAAACCTACACCAAGACACATTATAATTAAAATACCAAAGCTAAGTGATGGAGAGAAAATATTAAAAGCTGCTAGAGAAAAAAAGACTCTCAGTTACAAAGGAGCCCCCATAAGGATGACTTCTGACTTCTCAACAGAAACACTTGAGGCCTGAAGGGAATGGCAAGAAATATTAAAAGTAATGCAGAACAAGAGCCTATAACCAAGACTACTTTTTCCAGCAAGGCTACCATTTAAAATTGAAGGAGAAATAAAAAGCTTTGCAGACAGAAAAACCTCAAGGAATTGACTACAGCCAAACCAAGGCTGCAAGAAATGCTAAGGAGCCTGTTGTAAACAGATCAAAGGAGAAAAAGAATATAGCAAAAGAGGAATACAGTTTTAAAGAATAAAATTGCAATAAAAAATTACATATCAATAATAACCTTAAATGTAAAAGGATTAAATGATCCAATCAGAAGACATACGGTAGCTGTGTGGATAAGAAAACAGGACCCATACATATGTTGTCTACAAGAGACACAACTTAAAACAAAAGATGCACATAGACTGAAAATAAAAGGATGAAAAAACAATATTTCACGCAAATGGAAATGAATAAAAGCTGGGGTAGCAATACTTATATCAGAAAAAATGGACTTTAAAACAAAGACTATAGTAAGAGATAAAGAAGGTCACTATATAATGATAAAGGGAGCATTCCAACAGGAAGATATAACCATTATAAATATCTACGCACCTAATATGGGAACACCTATATATATAAAGCAGACTTTGATGGATTTAAAGGGTGAGATCAACAGCAATACTATAATAGTAGGGGATTTTAATACCCCACTAACATCACTAGATAGATCCTCAAGAAAGAAAATTAACAAAGAAACAATAGACTTAAAGGACATACTAGATCAACTCGATTTAATAGATATCTTCAGAACCTTTCATCCTAAAGCAGCAGAATATACATTCTTTTCAAGTGCTCATGGTATATTCTCTAGAATAGACCACATGTTAGGGCACAAAAGTGGTCTCAACAAATTTAAGAAGATTGAAATCATATCGAGCACTTTCTCTGATCACAATGCCATAAAACTAGAAATCAACCACAACAGAAAAATTGAAAAATACTCAAATACTTGGAAACTAAATAGCACGTTATTAAATAACAAATGGGTAAACAATGAGATCAAAGAAGAAATTTAAAAATTCCTAAAAACAAATGATAATGAGCATACATCAACTCAAAATTAATGGGACACAGCAAAATCAGTTCTGAGAGGGAAGTTTATAGCATTACAGGCATACCTCAAGAAACTAGAAAAAGCTCAAATAAAAAACTTGACCCTACATCTAAAAGAACTAGAAAAAGAACAGCAAGTAAAGCCCACAGCTAGTAGAAGGAAGGAAATAATAAAGAACAGAGCAGAAATAATTGACATAGAGGCTAAAGAAACATTACAGAGAATCAATGAAACCAGGAGCTGGTTATTTGAAAAGGTAAACAAGATCGATGAACCTTTAACCAGACTCACCAAGAAAAAAAGAGAGGACTCAAATAAATAAAATTAGAAATGAGAGTGGAGAAATAACAACTGACACAACAGAAATACAAATATATTGTAAGAAAATACTATAAAGAAATGTACGCCAAAAAACTAGACAACGTAGATAAAATGGACAAATTCCTTGAAACATATAAACTTCCAAAAATTAATCTGGAAGCATCAGAAAACCTAAACAGACCAATTACAACAAATGAGATCAAAATAGTTATCAAAAAACTCCCTGGGACTGATGGTTTCACAAGTGAATTCTACCAAATATTCAAAGAAGAACTAACTCCTATCCTTTTCAAGCTATTTCAAAAAATTCAAGAGGAAGGAAGACTCCCAAGCTCCTTTTATGAGACAAGCATAATTCTGATTCCAAAACCAGGCAAAGACGACACAATGAAAGAAAATTATTGGCCCATATTCCTGATGAATCTAGATGCTAAAATCCTCAACAAAATATTAGCAAACTGGATCCAACAATATATGAAAAAAGTCATACACCATGATCAGTGAGATTTATTCTGGGGAGGCAAGGCTGGTACAATATTTGCAAATCAATCAATGTGATTCATCACATAAAGAAAAGGAAGGAGAAAAACCACATGATAATTTGAATAGATGCAGAAAAAACATTTGATAAAATCCAGCACCCATTCATGATCAAAACTCTCAGCAAAGTGGGAATACAGGGAACATACCTCAACATGATAAAGGCCATGTATGACAAATCCACAGCCAACATCACACTCAATGGGCAAAAATTAAAAGCAATCCTCTTAAGATCAGGAACAAGGCAGGGGTGCCCCCTTTTACCACTCTCATTCAACATAGTTCTGGAAGTCCTAGCCACAGCAATGAGACAAGAAGAAGAAATAAATGGCATCCAAATTGGAAAAGAGGAAGTAAAATTATCATTATTTGCAGATGATATGATATTATATATAGAAAACCCTAAAGTCTCAGTAAAAAACTACTGGACCTGATAAATGAATTCAGCAAGGTGGCAGGATATAAAATTAATACTCAGAAATCAGAGGCATTTTTTTTATTTTTATTTTATTTATTCATTTTATAGATGAGAGAGAGAGAGACAGAGAGAGAGAAGGGAGGGAAGAGCTGGAAACATCAACTCCCATATGTGTCTTGACCAGGCAAGCCCAGAGTTTCGAACCGGCAACCTCAGCATTTCCAGGTAGATGCTTTATCCACTGCGCCACCACAGGTCAGGCCTCAGAGGCATTTTTATACACCTACAATGAACTGTCAGAAAGAGAAATTAAGGAAACAATCCCCTTCACTATTGCAACCAAAATAATAAAGTATCTAGGAGTAAATTTAACCAAGGAGTTTAAAGACTTGTACTTGGAAAATTATAAAACATTGATAAAAGAAATTAAGGAAGATACAAACAAGTGGAAGCATATACCGTGCTCATGGTTATGAAGAATAAACATAATTAAAATGTCTATATTACCCAAAGCAATGTATAAATTCAATGCAATACCAATTAAAAGACTAATGACATACTTCAAAGATATAGAAAACATATTCCAAAAATGTATATGGAACCAAAAAAAGAACATGAATAGCCTCAGCAATCTTGAAAAGGAAGGATAAAGTGGGAGGTAATACACTTCCTGATATCAAGTTATACTGCAAGGCCATTGTACTCAAAACAGCCTGGTACTGGCATAAGAACAGGCATATAGATCAATGGAACAGAATAGAGAGAATAGAGAGCCCAGAAATAAACCTACACCTTTATGGACAACTGATATTTCACAAAGGAGGTAAGCGCATACAACGGAGTAAAGACCGCCTCTTTAACAAATGGTGTTGGAAAAATTGGACAGCTACCTGCAAAAAAATGAAACTAGACCACCAACTTACAACATTCACAAAAATAAATTCAAAATGGTTAAAAGACTTAAATGTAAGCCGTGAAACCATAAGCATCTTAGGAGAAAACATAGGCAGTAAACTCTCTGACATCTCTTGCAGCAATATATGTACTGATTTATCTCCACGGGCAAGTGAAATAAAAGAGAAGAAAAATAGATGGGACTATATCAAACTAAAAAGCTATTGCACAGCTAAAGACAACATGAACAGAATAAAAAGACAAACTACACAATAGGAGAACATATTATACAATACATCTGATAAGGGGTTAATAACCAAAACTTATAAAGAACTTGTAAATCTCAACACCAGGAAGACAAACAATCCAATCAAAAATAGGCAAAAGTACTGGATAAACACTTCTCCAAAGAAGACATACAGATGGCAATAGGCATATGAAAAAATGCTCAACATCACTAATCATAAGAGAAATGCAAATTAAAGCCACATGAGATATCACCTCACACCAGTCAGAATGGCGCTCATCAACAAAACAACATAGAATAAGTAGTGGCGAGGATGTGGAGAAAACGGAACCCTCCTGCACTGCTGATGGGAATGCAGACTGGTGCAGCCACTGTGGAAAACAGTATGGAGATTCCTCAAAAAATTAAAAATTGAACTGCCTTTTGACCCAGCTATCCCACTTTTAGGAATTTACCCCAAGAACACCATAGCACTGTTTGAAAAGGAGAAATGCACCTCCATGTTTATGGCAGCATTGTTCACAATAGCGAAGTATCCGTCAGTGGACGAGTGGATTAAAAAGCAATGGTACATATATACAATGGAATACTATAGGGCCATGAAAAAGAAAGAAATCTTACCATTTGCGACAACATGGATGGACCTGGAAGCTATTATATTAAGTGAAATAAGCCAGTCAGAAAAAGAAAAATTTCATATGACCTCACTCATTTGAGGAATCCAATGAACAATATGAACTGTGAAATGGAATTGAGACAGAGGAAGGATCAAAGGGACCAGAGGAAAAGAGGACAGAGGGAAAGGGGATGATAGGATGGGATAAACCTGAAGGGAAGGGGGGAGGGCACTACAGGGAGGGGGCAAAGGAGATATTGAGGGAATATGTGGAAGGGGGATGCATTTGGGGCAACACTAGAATCTATGTAAACATAAAAAATTAAAATCAATAAAAAAAGCTAACCCCAAACTGTGTTTGGAGCCACTAGATTTATAGACTTAGGTCTCCGTGCAATCTCTGGCTTTAAAATAAAGACTCTTTAATTTGGTTACTTAATTGTGTGGCAAGATGTCTGTTTCTCACTGTTCTGATAAAAGAGAAACTAACAGGGTTCTCCGCAAAAACCTTAATCCTGGACCTTGTACAGGGTGGTCACATACCAAAAATGAACCCAGGGACAAAATAGAAGCAAATTAAAATCTCAGACAATCCTGTATTTTATTTATTTATTTATTTTATTGTTTTCTGCAGATCATTAGTGATGTAGAAAAATAAATGTGTCAACCCTAAACTACAATGAGAACTATTGATTCTACTGCCCTGGGTAGTGGCATCAGAAAGATCCAACTGCCCAAAAGAGTTCTTCCAGAGAGCTGGGTGGTTTGGAAGGGGCTTCAGGACATACGTTCTGTGACCAGCAGGGGGCGCTTGTGAACTGTGCCTGAAAGCTCGGGTGCAGGGCCAGGCCCAGTGGGAAAATACTACACTGGCTCTTGCACACTTGGGCAGGCAGTGTCCTCAGTGAAGTGTAACTTGTTTACAGATGAGGACCCAGAAAGGCACATGAGCAGTTGGCTTTGATTCCCACAGTTACCTCATCTCAGCCCCCTGCCCTCATGGATTCAATTGTCCAAGTCTGGTTGATAGCTTAAAAGAGATAGGAAACAAGAAAACAAAATGATGTTTTCTTTAAGAGCTTGATCTACACTGCTCCATGGGCACAAGATAGGAGACCGCAAAGCAGGGATTTTTAAATGTCAACCGTTAGTTTTCAGCAACAGATTCTGGGGATTCATGAACATGGTCGAGATTTCCTCTTACCTTGTCTCTCCCTGAACAGTCTCCTTCACAGGAAAGAGACGGAATGGAAGGAGCGGGCGTTTGCACTCCTCAGCTCCATCATCTGGCACCGGTGCTCATCACCCAGGATGTCTGCCTCTGTCTAACCCGCTTCCGGGGCCAGGTCAGATGCTGCTGGCTCTGCCATCCACAGTATTGAAGTCTTTGTTTATATGTGTTGAAAAGTATTTACTACAATGAGCTCATGCATCCTAAACTCATTTTCTCCTTCTAGAAAATCAAAGGATCGCTACCCAACAGGGGCAGTATCAGGATTGAAAATTAGAAGCCAGTCTCATTTATAATCATAACTGAGAGACGTATGAATCACTCAGCATATGAGCGAGTGGGAGGCCTGAGGATGGGGTCATGACAACATTCCCAACGATGATGAGACTCAATGTACACAGTGCTGTGTGCTAAGGAGGAAGCGGGACACATAAACCCCCTCTGAGACCTCTGATCTGAAAGTGATTGTCCTGTGACTCTTGACAGCTCTGTCACTAGCACCTGAGGATCTGATGCCCTCCCACGTGTCCGGTTATTCAAGACTGTTTCCTTCTGTGCCCCCATCAAGCCATTCCTAATGGCACCTGCACTGCCTGGTCATGACCACACAGGACGGAGCTCCTTGGACAGGGCACAGTGTGTGCCCAGACAGACCCCAGTGGGACAGAGGAATTTGATCCCACCCAGTGTCAGGAACAAGGACTTAGAGACTGAACTTGTCTGGACAAAGCAGCCTCAGATCTTTCCTGGGTTTCCAGGCACTGGAGATGAGAATGTTGGAAAAACAGGTGTTTTAAATTGGGGCATTTGGGCCCTGGCTGGTGGTAGAGCATAGCCAGCTTGTTGAATTCCCCAGTTTGATTCCTTGTCAGGACACGCAGGAGAAGCAACCATCTGCTCCTCCAACCTTCCCTCTTCTCTCTCTCCTTCTCTCTCTCTCTCTCTCTCTCTCTCTCTCTCTCTCTCTCTCTCTCTCTCTCCCTCCTGTAGCCATGGCTCAATTCCAGCAATGTGGCCCTGGGCTCTGAGGATGGCTCCTGGTCTCACCTCGGCTGTTGAAAGCTTGGTTGCTGAGCAACAGAGCAGCCACCAGTAGGGGGCTTGAGGGATGTATCCTGATCTGGGCACATGTGGGAGTTTGTCCTCTCTGCCTCCCTGCATCTATGTAAAAAAAAAAAAGAAATTTAAAGAAAAAGAATATATTTGGGCATTTGATCTATAAAAAAATAAAGGGAAAATAGTCTGTATTTTTGGATGTGAAATGAATGATGTAGTAAACGTCGGTGTGTGTGTATTGCTGGCCAAAGTGATAGGTCTCTGATACCTCTTGGTAGCGAGAGTTACAACCTTAGCCCAATGCCCTCTTTGTCTACAATCCCAGCAGCCCCTGTTCCCTCTGTGACATCACAAGGAGTTTCAGAAGAGAGGATCAGGACAGCAGTGCTCCTCTACTGGAGGGTCTGGTGTGTCAGAGAGGACAGAAGGGGTTGGGGTCTGAGGGCAGAGTGGGACAGTGTGTGACAATCCTGAGATTGCTCCAACCAGCTGGCACATCACTCACGGCCACCTGGGAGCTTCAGGTATCAGTGTACTCACTGGGTGAGCTGTCCCCCCAGGACCCATGGTGATCTAGAGCCAGATGCCTCTGGCCCGGGCTCATCTCCATCCTTCCTCTCCTTCTGGTCTGTGAGGATCCCAGCACAGAGGACAGGAATACATGCAGAATGCTATGAATAGTAATGGAGATAAAGGTCACCTTTTCCTGTTGCTGACTTTTGTGGAAATGTCCCTTCCGCATTTCAGTAACTAAGATGCTGCATTTAATACTAAGTTATGCACATGTGTGAGTGTTTATTACCACATTATAAATGCATATGTTGGTATTTTTACATGACTTTTCAGAAGTTGTTGTTAAACTGGAAAAGGCTTTGCCAGCATAAATCAAGACAGCATGGTCATATTTATTGATATATTTATGTATTGTTTTATATTAAAATATTTCCAAATAGTAAACAAAATTAGTATCATTAGAATAAACCACACTTTATAACAGAATTATTTATATGTTACTAAGCTTTCTTATTGTATTTTAAACATTTATAGAAATATTTAATGATATTGGACTTTGATTTTCCTTTTTGAGTAACTTATGAATAAGTGTGTTTATCAATGCTGTAACCAAAAAATATTACAGTCTACATACTTTTGGGTATTGAGGAAGAATATAATCGGAACCATCAAATCTCTGAAGATTTGGTCAAGGTTCCTTGTTTTATATTAAAATATTTCTTACTACTAAACAATTTCTACATTAGAATAAATCACACTTCATAATAATGTATACAATTATTTATGTTACTGAGCTCTTTTATTTTCTTTTAAACGTTTATAGCAATATATAACGTTATTGGACTTTAATCTCAGACTTCAACTCCACAACTGAGAAAGAATCCATGTCCAGTGCTCTAAGTCACTCAGCCCGTGGTACTTTGTTGCGGCTGCCCTGGGACATAGGACAGCAGGATAGCACACAGCCAGTGACAGGGCTGAGGGCATCAAGTTCACAGCAGTTGCAAGTGTAGCAGAGGTTCCAACTCCGACATGAGGATCTGAAGGTCAGGGAACCGAGTCCATAGTGTATAAATGTGACTCATCACTGCTGTGCTGTGCTCTGTCCTGAAAGGGGACACTGTCTGAATCCCTGGGAGACAAAGTGTGGCAGTGACTACTCTTCTCCTCACTGTGGGGGCAGCCCCACCAGGTCAAGAGAAACACATTGTGAGAAGTTGACCTTCAGGAAATGATCCTGCTCAAGGGGAGTTATGCTGCTTGAACACATTAGGTTTGACTTCCAGGGGGGGTCTCTTGGCATGTCTCCTCTGCCCAATTTGAGGTAAGTAGACAGCTGCAGCAACATAGTTGTGGGAAGCAGGGGCTGTCTCTAATGGGCCTTAGTCACCATGCTACACCATGCTGTATCTAGGCCTGGGCAGCAGGGGGCGCACAAGGACTGTTCCTGAAGGTCTGGGGGAATCAGTGCTGGGACCTGTTACATGGCATTGCCTGAGGCTCTCTGCTCAGGACTCACAGCTGTGACCTTGTCACCCCCTGGGCAACACAGAGCCCCACCCTACTCATTCTCTAACATCCTCTGGCACAGGAATGTGACCCAAGTCCAGTGAGGGATAAAAAAATCTGGAGGAGTTTCATTTGCATGAGTAGCCCCTCCCCCTTGCAGAGCATGAAGAGGGGCAGGGAGAGATGTGGGGGAAGCTCTGCTTCAGCTGTGGGGCCACAGAGACAGGACTCAGGGATGGTCCCCACCATGGCCTGGTCCCCTCTCCTCCTCACCTTTATTGCTCACTTCACAGGTGACTGGATAAGGAAGGGGACAAAAGAAGGGACCTTGGGAAGACACATGGGGTCTGCTTCCTCCTCTTGCCTCCCGACCCAGAATCATCATCTCTGTGTCTCTCCCTCTTCCAGGATCCTGGGCCCAGGTTGTGCTGACTCAGCCACCCTCAGTGTCTGGAGCCCTGGGACAACAGGTCACCATCTCCTGCACTGGGAGCAGCTCCAACATCGGGAGTAATAGTGTGCAGTAGTTCCAACAGTTCCCAGGAACAGTCCCCAAATGTCTCATCTAGGGTAATAGCAATTGTGACCCGGGGGTCCCTGACAGATTCTCTGGCTCCAAGTCTGGCAGCTCAGCCACACTGACCATCGTTGGGCTCCAGGCTGAGGACGAGGCTGATTATTACTGCTTAGCATGGGACAGTGGTCTCAATGGTCGCACAGTGCTGCAGGCCTGTGGGGAATTGAGATAAAAGCCAGCTGTCCCTCTTGAAGTGGGGTTCCCTGAGTGGACCCTGCTCTTCTAACAGCAGCTGCTTCCTGGGTTTGTGTGCCAAGTACTGGGGCTTGAGAGCTACTTCATTCAGCTCATCTAGACAGTCTGTCCATGTCCTTTACATTCTGCCCCTGCACCTGTCCTTGGAAACCCATTGTATGATTTTCTCAAACTGAGCAGAAATTCCTGGAACATGGGGCAAAGTGCTCTGAGGACAGAGTCCATGATGGGTCAGGGCAGAACAAGGAACACATCGATAGTGTCCAGTGTGTGTCCGGGTAACAAGAGTTCCCAGGAGCAGCCCCAAAGCCCTCAGCTATTTTATGAACTTGACCAGCAGGGTCTCTGATTGATTCTCTGGCTCAAGTGTGACAAGTGTGTCCATCACTCAACTGAGGTCTAAGGACGAGGCTGGTTCTCAGTGCCACTCCTGTCCTGTGACAGTGTTCTCAGTGTGCACACGGAGCTGTAGGCCTGTGAGGAAATGTCACGAGTGCCCCTTGCACACTTGTTGGTGAAGGATGTCCCAGCAACCTCCTTCCCAGGCTCAGCTTGTGACTTCTGTTATATCTGTTGCTGCCCTCATGGGCCAGTACCATCCAGGGGCAGCATCTGGGAGTGAAGGCTCCTTGTCTCCCTCTGTCCTCAGATCACTCCTTACAGCCCATCCCTAGACAAAAGGACTTAAAGTAAACAGAGGACTGTCTTCCTGTCACATGTAGACACAGACTCTCCATGCACTGAAGCTCAGGGCTTGAGAGGTGTTCCGACTGAGGTCATCTCAGAGCTGAACTGTGATGAGAAAGCTGGCATCCCCATCATTGGCCATTGACCTAGTTACAGATGTTCCAGAGCTCTGTCATCCTCTCATTAGTCTTCACCATGAAGGTCTGTCCTTCTCGCTCACAGGAGGTTTCTGCTGTCACTGCTGTGGGGGCACCAGGTGCCTTGGGCTGTGTCACACATGTGGGGCTTGGGACAACTCCCTGTCCATTCCCATTAGTGCTAAGGACTAATCATTGATTTCTACTTGTTTAATTGCACTATCTAAACTTGCAGAATTGTGTTGAGCAATAATGGAGTTAATCACATCAGCTTCCTCCTGATATTTGTGGAAATGTCTTCTCTCCATCCCTTTTTGCCTAGATGCAGGTTGTTGCATTAAGTGTTATGGGTATAGAGAGAGTGTAAATGCCTCTGTTTCTATCTGTATGTATTTTTTCTTACAATTATTTAAATTTGTTTAAAGGCTCATTCAGATGTATTGAGATAATATTGTTCATCTATTTATCTACCAATATAATCTATGATATTAAAGGATTGATCAGTTTGGAACTCAGCTTGAAAGACTGTATGTAATAAATAACTTATGAGAATGGTGTGTCAACTTGTTAATCTAATATTGGAATCCATTAGTGAGTGTTTAGAACGTTTCTATCAGTATTTCATGTTATGGGTGGGTTTGCAATTTTCATTTTCTATGACTCTTTTGTCAGATGAATATGTCATTATTGTCCTGCTTTCTCAAAGAATTGGAAAATTTTTTCTATTCTTAATATTTTAAAAGAAAAAAATGTATGTGAATCAAGCAAATAGAACCCTCTGAATTGGGAAGCTGTGTAGGTACTTTCTGTGATGCTAACTGTATTCTTATATGTTTGTGAAAGAGATCTATAATAATGTTATTTTTTCTTAAAAGTTGATATTTTATTCATTTTCTTTAAATGTAGGCATTTATTTTATGTTATTAGGAAAATATGCTATTGTCTAGTTCCAATGGTGTTATAACACATATTTACTTTTAAATATTATTTCTACTTGTTACTTCTTGTTTTGTGTACAGTGATACCTTGAGATACAAGCAGACCAACACACAAATTTTTTTAAGATATGAGCTGCGACTCGGTCTGTATTTTTGTTCGAGATCTGAGTGAAATTCCGAGATACAAGTTGTAATGTGGGAAGCTGCTGCTAGTTGGCGCGTTGGTGCACAGGGCCAGTACCGGCAGCACAACACCAGCATCTCATTCTTTCTCTCCTGTTACCCTCAGAATCAAGTTGAATCTCGTGCACTGTACTCATTCTTGCATCATTTTTGCAGTTTTTACTAACTTCTTGTGTGTGCTAACATGAGGCCGAAGAAAATGAGTGTAAAGGACAGTGGTGAGAAAAAAAGGAGAGTGATGTTGATAGACATAAAGCAAGAAATAATAGAAAAACATGAGCGTGGTATACGAGTGATTCAACTGACAAGGCTGTAAGACCGCAATACATCTACAATTTGTACCATCCTTAAACAGAAAGGTGCCATCAAAAGCACAAATCCAGAGAAAGGAACTACAATTTTGTCCCAATTAAGGACAAATATCCATGAAGAAATGGAGAAGCTTCTGCTGGTGTGGGCGAAAAAGAAAGAGCTGGCAGGAGATACAGTGACGAAGACTGTAATATGCAAAAAGGCACTTATCATTTATGGCAACTTAAAGAAGAAAGAACAATCAACCTCAAAAGAGGCAGTAGAAGATATATTTAAGGCAAGTCACAGCTGGTTTGAAAATTTCAAGAGATCTGGCATCCACTCGGTGGTGAGGCATGGTGAAGCTGCGAATGCTGACATAAAGGCAGCTGAGGAGTACATCGCATGTTTTGCTGTACTTATTGCAAAGGAAGGCTACATCCCCCAACAGTGTTCAACTGTGATGAAACAGGATTGTTTTGGAAAAAATGCCCCGGAGGACTTTCATCACCACAGAGGAGAAGAAGCTGCCAGGCCATAAACCCATGAAGGAACGTCTGACCCTTGCATTGTGTGCAAATGCTAGCGGTGACTGTAAAGTAAAGCCACTGCTAGTGTATCATTCCAAAAATCCTCGAGCCTTTAAGACTCACAAAAATCTTAAAGAAAAACTGCAGGTTATGTGGTGCGCCAATGCTAGGGCATGGGTTACACAGCAGTTTTTTATTGAATGGGCAAATTTCATCTTTGGTCCTGCAGTGAAGAAATATCTTCAAGAAAATAAACTCCCTATGAAAACATTACTAATCCTTGAAAATGCTCCAGCCCACCCACCTGGTCTTTAAGATGACATTCTCGATGTGTTCAAATTCGTGAAAGTCCTGTACCTCCCAACCAACACGACTTCAATCTTGCAACCTATGAATCAGCAGGTCATTGCCAACCTTAAAAAGCTTTACACAAAGCACTTGTTCTGCCGCTGCTTTGAGATGACTGAGAATACAATTCTAACCCTTTGAGATTTTTGGAAAGATCACTACAACATCATGATATGTTTATGCAGTATTGACTTGACATGGCAAGAGGTTACAAGAAGAACCTTGAACTCGGCATGGAAAAGTTATGGCCTGATGTTGTTGCAGACAGGGACTTCGAAGTATTTGAACCAGAGACCGAGACTGAGGTAGAAGCGTTGGAGGAGATTGTGTCCCTCGGAAAGTCAATGGGTCTGGAGGTAGATGAAGGTGACTTAAACGAGCTCATCGAGGAACATGAGGAGGAACTCTCAACTGAGGAGTTGAAGGAGCTACAGATGATGCAACATACGGAGCTTCTGCAAGAGATTAGTAGTGAGGAGAAGGTAGAGTTAGAGGAAGTGATTTCTACAAGTGAAATTAAAGACATGCTGGCAATGTGGGAGAAGCTTTCAAGTTTCATTGAAAAGAAACACCCAGAAAAAGTTTCAACAGGTCGTGCTTCAGCACATTTTAGCGACATTTGTTTGTCACATTTCTGCAACATTTTAAAGGCAGACAAAAGCAAACCTCTTTGGATAGATTTTTATTCAAAAGTCCTGCAAGTGAAAGTGCCAAAAGTGCAGCCAAAAAGGCAAAAACAGGTGATGATGAAATAAAAATTAAGTAATGTTAAGCTTAGCTTAAGTTTAAAGTTAAGAAAGTGCATTTTTTTTACAATTAAGTTTTTGTGCTTTTATTTTATGTAAAGAAAGTGCAGTTTTAGTTTTGTTTAAACTAAAGAAAATGCAGTTTTAGTTTACATTTAGTGTTAAGAAACTGCAGTTTTAGTTTATGTGTCTACAGTGCCTGCATCCCTTTCCCCCTCCCTCCCTCCTCCTCCACCATTCACCTCCGTTAGCTGCACTCATCTGTCTCCAAGGTGAGAATACAGTACTAAATAACACTTTTTTTCTTTTATTTCATATATTTTGTTATACATTGGTAAAGTATACATGTGTGTTTCTTTATTATAAACATGTCTTTTTCATAATTTAGGATGGTTTTGGGATGTTTCACAGGACTGGAACGAATTAAATCTATTTCAGTTACTTTAAATGGGAGAAATTTGTTTGATATATGAGTTGACTGACTTACGAGCTTGGTTCCGGAAAAAATTAAACTCATATCTCAAAGTACCATTTCATTCAGAGTCAGTAAGTGGTTGTTCTATTCCGTCATTTGAAAACTACATTCTGATGTGTCAATTAGATCTACTGTTTTTGTAATGTCTCCCTCATTTGTTGTTACATTACCATAATGAGGAAGCTTTGGGGTTTTTTCTTCTTTTCCTTTTTCTATTCTAGTATCTGGCAGAATGCTCAATGTCTCCTTCTTGACAGCTTTGCCAGTTGTCACCGGGCTCCACCAGACGCCAGGGCCCCTCCCAGTACCTTCTGAGCCTGCACTCAGCTCAGTGGGAGCCAGGGCGCTGCTGTCCCAGCTGCTCCTCTGGGGCCAGAGATGCCTCAGCAACTCGGGCTGTGAGCTCACCTGTGATCTTCTCCCCGAGGATAAAGCCACTCATGATGTCACTGTAACCACTGTGCCTCATCCCTGGAGAAGTGAGGCCACCCTTCTGCCTGTGTTGCCAGGCCTCTCACTGGGTCCTCACTGCGGGTGAACAGCCAGCTTCAGGTGACAACTCCAGTCACTCATGTCTCACTTCTGAGATTCTGCAGCCCTGTAATGGAACTGTCACTTAGAGAATGTCTACAATAGTACTATAGGACATTCTGTCCACCTTTATGAGGACATCGATTCATAGACTAGAACACAGAGACTCTCTAGGATACAATTCTATGAGGTAATTTTGTCTCTCTCATGGCATGAAATATTTACTCAACAACATTATTTGCTCATGGCCACTACAGAAAAGAAACTTAGTTAATGGTAGAGTTTATGATGGGTCAGGGCAGAACCAGGGACAAAAAATCCAGCTGTGTCTGAGGCAGGACACATTGGTTGGCAGTTAATGAAATTGGCCAACTGGGCATCCTCCAGGCTGTGGGATCTCCAGGGAGAGGGCACCTGAGGAACCCAAACTTCCCTCCCTAGATGCAGGAAAAGATGTCATCTACCACTACTCTGATTAAAGAGCACACTGTGCACTATAAACACAAGGCTGTGGTTCTGCTGCCCGCAGTGTGGCCCCGTGGGTCTCACAAGGGTGTGAGAGGCTGCCAATGCCCAGACTTCACTCCCATGTGGGAGAAGCCTGGGTCTGCTCATGTGGGACTGGGAGCAGTAAACGTCACCCATGTGTGAGTCTCCTGCAGCTGTGACTGCTCTAAACCCAAGGAGAACCCGGGTGCTGGTCTCTCTCCGCCCATGGGAACCCCAGGTCCTCTCTGCCTTCCCCATGTAAGTAGTATCATTACTCAGCACAGAATAATCCAAAGACTGGTATGTGGAGAAACAGCAATATATTTGTAAAAATTTACTTTATTATTAAAAATAAAGGTTAAGAAGGAGAGAAACTCAATATTCTTATGTCCCCGTGGACATCAGCAGGCTGTGCTATGAGGGTCTCCCACAGGGCTCCATGTTCATGCACAAAGAGCAGCCACGTGAGAACCCTGGGAACACTGCCAGCTGTGCAAGTGCAGCTTAGAAACCCGTTCTGACCCTCACCTGCCATGAGGCGCTGCCCACCAGCCCATCCTGTGTGGGTCCCAAGACTGTCCCCAACTCTCTGTCAGGACTGGAGCAGCAGCAGGAGCAGCCAAATTTTTCAGCACAATGTACTTCCCTGCCCTAATGAAAAATGTCAAGGAAGGCAGGGAGGACAGTGCTCTTCTGATGGGAAGGAGGCATGTAGGGGCCCTGCGAGAAGGGAAGGAAGGGCTATTCAGATTAAAAGACACGAGGTGGATGACAGGGGCCAGGAGCCTGAGCTCATAGAGACTGCTCTGAGCTGAGACTGGGCCGCACTGTGACTGGACCAGTCTTCTCGCAGGTTCTCTGTCCTCTCAGCTTCCTCGTGTCCTCTGTCACTCATTCCAGCACACCTCCGGGTTCTGCAGAGACAAGCTGTGTGGAGGGTGAGGGCTCTGTGTCGGACCCACGAGAGACAAGCAGAGGGGTTCATTCTCTCTGCCTTAGTGACCTCCCTCTCCAACTCTTTCTTGGTGACCGTCTCTACCTCCCCAGTTGAACCCAATACCTTGAGCTCTTGTTCTTCAGTGTAATTTACCTATTTCTCCCCAAATTATGAACCTCTTATTCTCTGAGGACAAGAAGGAACTCTGACCTGCACTTGTGATTCCACGAGGCACCCCTTGTCCCTTTGGTCAATTTCCCCAGAAATGCCATTGCCCCGGTGCACGTTCAGCTCGGCCCTTCCTGAGAAACTGTTCCTTACTCCTGTCTCACCCTGTGGAGGGTGTGGTCGCTGTGGCCAGCACGTCAGACTGTGGAGAACCCACTTAGCTTCATCGAGGGCAACTGAGCAAACTGTGTCCTCACTGATGTGTGACTTTCCTGGCCCTGTGAGGTCCTCATCACCTCATGAGGTCCTGAGTATGGCTTTCTCGTCACATGGCTCTAAATTGCTGTCATCTACTTGTTCTCTATGGCATCTTTGGCAAAATCTGATACATATGGAGCTGATAGACAATGAGGACCCACAGTGAATTTACGAGGGAGACGGGTTGCTAAGAATGTCTGTGCAAGATAAGAATCAGCTCATTGTTATATTTCCTCAGGACACAGAGCTCGAGGTGTCTCCACTGTGTTGTGCAGTCTTTCAATTTTATTCCCTTAAATATTGAGCTTACATCAGACTTAGAGAAAGGAGCACCTGGCGTCAGTCAAGATCTGATGTCTCACAGAGCAGGTCCTGTGACAACAGACTCCCATCCTTCTGTGTCAGCCTGTTGGTCCCTTGGGAAGAAGCTCCCCCTGTCTGCACCGGGAGCCTCTGCAGTGCGGGGACGACTCTGGGACAGAAGCCTCATGAATGTGATGCAGCCCGCGTGAACGGCAGATTATGACATCAGATTGGGTGATGCCTCAGGTCCCTCAACATGCTCTTCCTCCTGGGAGGAGGGCCAAGATCACCTGTCACTCTTCTTGTTCCCCCCATCATGCATCTGTCACCCAGTTACCAATACTTGTTGCGGGGAAGTCTCTGCTCTCACTTATGCACCAGCACCAGCATGTCTAAGGCCATAACATATATTTGCATTTTATATGGCTTTTTAGGAATTGGAGTTAAATCTGCCCAAAGTCTTTTTCTATGTCAATAGAGACAATATGAGCAAATATATTGATGTATTAACATATAATATTATATAAAATTTATTAATATGTGCAAAACTTGTATCATTGGTATAGATCACATTTCATAATACAACAGAAATTATTTATCTGGTACTAGGTTATTGGTTAATATTTTATTTTAAATATATGAAACATATCTAATATTTAATTTATTAATCTAATATTTCTCTCTGTATATGTGTAAAGTGTGTATCTAAATATTATAAAAAATTACAACACTCTGGTTTTTTTTAGATATTATGGAAAAATATGAAGCAATTAAGTCGGACCCACCTAATTTCTGAAGTTTTTGTTGGTTTCCTGTGAAAATCTCTGTGTCGTATGCTCTTCAGAGCAGTGGTTTCTTTACAGTTTTTAGTTTTCTATGAAAATTGATCTTTTTAATATTTTGTTTCTTCTAATGCCAATGTTTTATATTCCAAAAAAGTGTGTATTTTTTTCTATTTTTAATTGATGTTATGTCAATTTTTATGAATTTTCTATATTTACATGTTTGACCAGGAGAGGACATTGTTATGCTGCCCTTTAACCACTACACAACTACTCTGTGAGGACCATTCACTTAAAAATAAAAACCCCTGGGCCTCTATCAAGGCTGAACCCTGAGGTCATGGACGGTGTCAAGCTGCTCTGTCTTCTCCTTCCTGGCAGATCCTCTGAACACGACTTGGTGTGGTCTTAGCAGGTGCTTCCTCCAAGGACTCTCGCAAGAGGCGGAGCCAATCTGTTTTATCAATGGGGGTGTGAACTGAGCTCAGGGAGGGGCTGGGCAGTAACTGAGGGGCACACATTTGCATGGACAGCCCCTCCTCTGGCAGAGGGGGGAGAAGAAAAGGAGGCCTGGGGCAGCCCAGCCCCACTGTGGGCTCAGGGCTGTGAGCACCATGGCTTGGACCCCTCTCCTCCTCGTGCTCCTCTCTCACTGCACAGGTAGGAACAGCCTTCACAGACACACAGCAGCCTTAATCGTGTATCAGCTTCTTTGGTTCAGATCCTAAGCTTCACTTGGTTTCTTGCCCCATGTGCCATTTGTGTCTGCAGGTTCCCTGTCCCAGCCTGTGCTGACTCAGCCGCCCTCCCTCTCTGCCTCTCCGGGAGCATCAGCCAGACTCACCTGCACCCTGAGCAGTGGCTTCAGTGTTAGTGGGTACTGGATAAACTGGCTCCAGCAGAAGCCAGGGAGCTCTCCCAGGTATCTCCTGAGTTACAAGTCAGACTCAGATAAAAACCAGGGCTCCGGGGTCCCCAGCCGCTTCTCTGGATCCAAAGATGCCTCGGCCAATGCGGGGCTCCTGCTCATCTCTGGGCTCCAGCCTGAGGATGAGGCAGACTATTACTGTGTGATCTGGCACAGTGACAGTAAGAGTTACACAGTGCTCCAGAGTCATGGGGAAGTGATACTAAAACCTCAGTGTGCTCTCCCTGCCTGAGGCTGTCAACATTGCTCTACTTGTGTTAAAGTCTAATTCAGAGTGACTGTTCTGAGCAACTCCTTACCTTGTACCTGTGCCTGGGCAATGTCTTCTCATTTTCCTAAGTCAAAATATTTATTCATTTATTGCTAACACCTCCTCACCCTGATCATGTGCACACAGGCTTACACCAGGTCTGGGGCTGTGCTCCTCTCCTTGGGGATGACAGCTGAGGAAGGATGTGTCTGACCTCACCCATGCCCAATTCAGGGTTGAAGTCTGACTCACAGAAGGGTTTGGTCTGAGTGCTTCTGGTTGGTCACTGGGTGCAGATTATGCCTCACTTATCTCTCAGGGACCAGTCCAAAGAGTTCTCTCATCTTCTCCTTATATCTGCTCATTGTGGCCTGTCTGTGGGAACTGTCATTTTCCTCCTGAGGCTCAGAGGAAGCATGTGCCTGTGGCTCCAGGGATGCTGAGTCACTTTTCCAGAGTAAGACGTGAGACGTGTGTGACCTCTTTGTGCACAAGGGACACCAGTGTCAGCTTCCTCACACCCGTGCAGGTTCTGTGAGAGTCCCCTCTCTTCTCTATCTCAAGGTGATCTGAAACTCATGCCAAGATGTCAAAGGAGCTGAGAACAATTAAGGTTTAGGAACATCAGGTGACGGAGATCCACCCCACAAAGCTTTAAAGAAGGATAATGAAAATTGGAGAGTTGTAGGGTCCCAACTCTGGGGACACTGCAGCCCTGACCCAGGGTCCTCTCTCCTTACCCTTCTCTCTGCACAGGTGAAGGGCTGAGGGCGTTCTGGAAATGGTCACCAGGACCCCGTCCCTGTCCCTCTTTTCCTGTCCCTAGTACCAGATCAGCCCTTGTGCATGTTCACTTTCTACTTAGAGTGAAGCAGACGTCTGCAGGTGACTCACTAGTCTCTCTCAGGGTGCCCTGCCCTGAGCTGGGCCAGACTGCTGTCTGTGCCTCCCCCAGTGACCTAACTACCCGGGATACCAGGTGCCATGAACACGGATCCATCATGGTCACGCATCTCCTTGGATCCACTGCTGAGTCTCTTTCTCCAGGTCTCACATCATGGCCACTCACCTTTTTCATTTATTAAAGACACGGCATCTCAGGTTTTAGTTCTTGTCTGGAAGGGAAACCTGACATCCACCATGCTGCCCTGGTCACACCCATGTGTGCTTTTCATAAGACTCAGAAGAGAGGAGAAAGGGCCATGGATTTTGTTGAATCCATTGTAAATTTCCCCAGTAATGTCAGATGGAAGGGTCACCTGTTCTCATTATGGTGTTTGTGTTTTCACTTGTGACCATATGAGTTCAATGACCCCTGCATAATGTGGGTATTTGTAGAATCTTTCTGTTGTGTCTTTTGAGGAAGGGGAGACAACTCACAAATTAACAGTCACTGCCATTGCCACCTTCACCCGGCACTCAGTAATTACTGATCTATTTCCATGTCCACAAATTTACTTTTTTGTGCAGTTTACACTGTTAAGCTATATAACATGTGGTCCTCTGCACGTTGGTTCCTTTATTGAGTGCTTTCACATGACAGCGTTGGAGGCACCATGTTGTGGAGGGATGTGTGCCTCTTAATTTTTATTGCCACACAAGGCCCCATGGTTCCGACATGGCACAATTAGTGTATCCGTTCATCACTCATGGACATTGTGAATTACTTACACTTTTTAGAAATTAGAATATGGATGCCATGAACATTTATATATACTTTATTGTGTGCACATATGTTTTTGTTTTTCTTGAGTAGTTACTCAAGAGTGGAATGGCTGGATCACATTGTCAGTGTAAAATACACTTTTTGAGCAACTCTCAGTCTGTTTCCCAAAGTGGCTTCATCTGTTGACATTTCCACCAATGCTGTGTGAGGGTTCTTTTTTCCATATACTCACCAACATTTATATATATATATTTTTAAGGATAGCTATCTTAGTGGAGGTAATATGGTATCTCACTGTGGACTCGATATGAATTTCCCTAGTTACTGATCATGTTGAGGATCTACAAGTACGACATAGTATTTCTCAAGTCCTGAGCAGCAGTGACTTAACCATTGTTAAGAATTCCATACAGGTGATAGTTAATGTTCAGAGCTCCTACTGCAAGCCAACCACAGGTCTAAGTACCATTCACACACACATGATATCTTTGTTAAATCATTAGAAATAGGTATGTTTGGACTCAGTTTGTCTGATGTCAGTGTCTATCCATTAACTACAATGCTAAATAATGTTCTTTAATCAAATTAATTGCTTATATAATAAATGTGGAAACCACTACCTCTAAGTGCATGTTTCCATGTCCTCCTAATATCTCTGTGGTGCTTACAGAATCCAGAGCTAGAAAATGCTGCACTGGGCAGGAAGTTCCATTCCGGGAATCGTGTCCGTCCCGCTCAGGAGAGCTTGGCCCTCAGAACAGGGCTCAGCAGGAGCCTGTGAAGCAGTTTATGAAGGGACAGTAGTGCTGCTCTACCCAGGAAGGTCTTGTCCACGGGAGACAGGGTCACTTGGTGCTGGAAGCAGGGCCTTGGGTCTAAAGCCCTTCTCACAGGATACAGGAAAGATGTGGGACTGGGTCCTGGGTCCTGCTTCTAGGCCCCCAAAGGTCTGGAGGCTGGAGCACATCCAGGATCAGGGTCCCTCCCTCTGCCCCATGAGGAGCAGGGAGCGCAGAGGGCGGTGCCATGTGTTGTACTTGTTTGTCCAGGGTTCACGGCAGACGCTGAGCTGCACCTGCTCTCCCTCCGCCCTCCAGGACGCCTTCCTCCTGCCCCAGGACCACAGCTTGACCATCCTGCTGCCATCATTGCCTTCCTATTTGGGACACTTTCCTTCCAGAGTCTGACCTGAGAAATGTTGCCAGAGGACAGGGGTGTGGGGTGGGGGAACTGTGTGAACAGAATACCGGTATATAAATTTTCCATTTCTCTTGACCTGTTTGTTTTAGGCTTTTAAGAAAAAAATTTACACATAAGATTACAGAGCCTGAAGACCTCTGTATCTACAAAATGTTATAATGGAGGACTTTTATTTTTATTATTATGTCTTCTAAAACACGGTAACCATATTAAACTGTCATCAGAAACATAAGTCTACATTGGTGTCAACACATTTTGCCAGCATGTAATTCCTATCATCAATAATATTATTTTTAAATTAGTAGTGGTTAAGTTTATAAAATTTAAAAGATACTTATTAATTTGAAATTATTATATTTTAATAAGAGTAAATCTTCTGAAATAATTTAAAGTTGTCTTCTGACTTGGTAACTTCTGCCTGTTCGCCCAGTAGGTCTTCGTATTTATGTACATTGAAATGCTTAGTTAAATACTGGCGTTTTAGCCTGACCAGGCAGTGGTGCAGTGGATAGAGCATTGGACTGGGATGCGGAGAACCCAGGTTCGAGACCCTGAGGTCTCCAGCTTGAGCGCAGGTTTATGTGGTTTGAGCAAAGCTCACCTGCTTGGACCCAAGGTCACTGGCTTGAGCGAGGGGTTACTCGGTCTGCTGAAGGCCCACGGTCAAGGCACATATGAGAAAGCAATCAATGAATAACTAAGGTGTTGTAATGCAAAACGGATGATTGGTGCTTCTTGTCTCTCTCCGTTCCTGTCTGTCTGTCCCTATCTATCCCACTCTCTGACTCTTTCTCTGTCTCTGTAAAAAAAATCAAAAACTGCTTGGGACTCCAGGAGGCAGTGGCGACGATGAGAGGATGAACAACAAGTTTGACGCATTGAAAGATGATGACAGTGGGGACCATGACCAAAATGAAGAAAACAGCACACAGAAAGATGGTGAGAAGGAAAAAACAGAATGAGACAAAGGGCAAGAGGAAGGCATTGTCCCTGGTCCTGTGGAGCACCCCTTGCAGTACAACTACACTTTCTGGTACTCCAGGAGAACCCCCAGCTGGCCCACCAGCTCCCAGAGCTATGAGCAGAACATCAAACAGATTGGCACCTTTGCCTCTGTGGAGCAGTTCTGGAGGTTCTACAGCCACATGGTGCATCCCGGGTACCTGACAGGCCACAGTGACTTCCATCTCTTCAAAGAAGGAATTAAACCCATGTGGGAGGATGATGCAAATAAGAACGGCGGCACTGGGTTATCCGGCTGCGGAAGGGCCTGCCGTCCCACTGCTGGGAGAACCTCATCCTGGCCATGCTGGTCGAGAAGTTCATGGTCGGGAAGGAGATCTGTGGGGCCATGGTCTCTGTCCACTTCCAGGAGGTCATCATTTCAATATGGAATAAGACGGCCAGCAACCAACCACAGCCCGTATCCGGGATACACTTCGGCAAGTGCTTAGCCTACCTCCCAACACCATTATGAAATACAAAACCCACACCGACAGCATCAAAATGCCAGGCAGGCTGAGCCCCCAAAGTCTCCTTTTTCAAAACCTCTGGAAGCCGCGGTTGAATGTGCCATGACCCTCTCCCCCTCTGGATGGCACCATCATTGAAGCTGGTATCATCGGAGGCTCTTGTTCTGTTGGCGTGCTACCTGGAAGATCCTTCTGTCCTGGACAAGAGAAATTGGAAGCGTATTTTATGTTTTAAGAGCAGGCTGACACGCAGAAGCTGCAACAACAGCTGAGATCACTTAATAAATGGTACTAAACTAGTAAATTATTTAGTAAAAAAAAAATGCTGGCATTTTATCTGTTGTAGTTGATGTAAATATTTCTACGTACTCATATTTTTATGTATTTGTGCATATTTTTATACTGGATATTTAAGCATAAAAAATTAAGTTGAATTGTAAGGTTTTATTTTTAATATTTACAACATAACAGTTTAAAAGAGTCTTAAAGAAAAAGATCTTACAAAGTACTGCAAATACTCTCATCACTTCTTCCCAAATATTCAGAGACCAAGAGCTCTGCAGTCTCTCAAATCCAAGGCCGTGAAAGGGGGAAAGGGGGCTTTTGCTGTCTTCCTGGTGAAGGATCCTGATTCTGGATTGCTGGACGATATTTCAGTAGTAAATGTACAATGTTCATTATGGGTTCGTTCCATGAGCTACGTGTTTACTTTCAGAAAGCTGCTTGGTTGTAACTTTTAATTAAAAATGTTTGTCCAGCATGACCTGTGGTCGCGCAGTGGACATAGCATCAGCCTGCAATGCTGAGGTTACTGGTATGAAACCCTGGGCATGCCTGGTCAAGGCGCATGTGAGAAGCAACTGATATGAGTTGATGCTTCCTGCTCCTCCCTCTTTCTTTTTTGCACCTCTCTCTAAACTCAATCAATAAATAATCTTTAAAAACTTTTAGTCCAAAAATGTTTTTTTCTATTAAATATATATAGTATTGAAGGACAAATGTGCTTTATACTGATAAAAAGATTATAGCCACTGCTTAAATGGCTCACAAATAGCTAGGAATTGAAAATGTTTTTCAGTGGGTAAACTGTTACAAAAATCATAAATATTAGAAAAAATTATCAAAGAGTTGGTCAAATAAATTATTTTAATATAAAAGAAAAACTTTCTAAATGGATAACCTTTAAACAAGCATCCATAAGGATGTAAAGTACAGCAAAAGGAATATAGTCAATAATATCTACTAACTAGTTATCGTGTCAGATGGGTACACGATTTATCGGGATGATCACTTAATAAGTTTATATAATCTGTAATTACTGGGTATACACTTGAACTAATATAATATTTCATGTCAACTGTATTTGAACAATAAAAAGGGATTTTAAAAAAACATAAACATTTTAAATTCCACCAATGGGATCATATATTAGCCATGATGTTTAGAAACAATCTGATATTTGTATAAATATCTTCATAGAAAAGATGACCTCATTTGAGGTAACGGCTCTAATGTTGCTTAATGAAGTGATCAGAGGTGACCTCGATAATCAATGTTGAGAGACCTTCAGTGTTGCTCACAGGTCCTCACTGTTCATGGGGCCTTGTTCTCAGGGCTGGGTTGTCTGAGGAGTCTTCTGTCCCAATTACAGGCACAGGGCTTGTGACATAAGGGAATATTCCCATCTTGTCTCGACCTTTTTGTGACCCAGGTATGAGATCATTGACAGAAAGTTATGACACCAGTTGTCCTAGGGTGGCTGTCACCGGGTGGCTGAATGAACAATTTTTCTCTTGTGAATATGCTGGACACAAGTACAGGGACTGTAGCTGTGCCCACCCCACACACAGGTCTGAACCAGCACCACTCTGCCCTGGCACCTCTCTCTGTGGCTGGAGTTCCTGTTACTGGGATGGACCTGAAGCTCACGGAAAGAACCCTCCGTGGGGTTTCACTGGCACCAGCTCGAGGTCCCGACTGTAAGACCAGACCCCGGTAAACAGATCATACACTCATGATGAACTCATGATTTTGGAAAATTTTATATTGTATATATACATTTTCAACCAAATACAGAAGGCATTGTATTTCCAATGCTCTTTTATTTCTATTTTAAGCAAATTTATATTATTCATCATTGAATTGTTGAATAAATCTTATTGAGGTGGCATTTATATACAATAACATACATGCATTTTAAGTTAGGTAAGTGATGACTAATGTAAACTGTTATAATAAAACTCTATCGCAGCAATTTAAAGTTTTTGCTTAAAATTTCTGCATGTTTGCTGTTTTTAT
This sequence comes from Saccopteryx leptura, assembly GCF_036850995.1. Classification (NCBI taxonomy): domain Eukaryota; kingdom Metazoa; phylum Chordata; class Mammalia; order Chiroptera; family Emballonuridae; genus Saccopteryx; species Saccopteryx leptura. The sequence goes on from NW_027095734.1 coordinate 177,000, forward strand.
TCTTAGATAAATGCCACACACAAGGTTACTTGGCAAGACACTCTGACAAAATTTTACTGTGAACAGGATAATAGAATCCTAGGGGGACCCGCTGCTCATAGTATGAGGAGAGCCATGACTTCCTGCAGGTGGGGACATTGACAGACTATAAAGGCATATGTACACAGCGTCGCCCATCAGAAATGGACGTGAGGACTTCTCCTCACACCACCACATCCCTAGAGAGAACGGCCCTGTTCTCTTCTCTTCTCCTGGGGACTCAAAGAAAGGAGGCTTTTATCTACTAGGGAAAAAAGAACCCATTTCCTGCGCAGAAGGGGACATGCCTCCATGGGCCAGTCACTGCTCTGGACTTGATGCTGGTCTCTGGGTTTATGTAAGAAACACAATCTCTGTCCTAACCACTGAACGGTCAAAAGAGGTGTCAGTAGACTCACCCTGAGGACCCTGAGTAGAGCAAAAACTGCACTGCGGTGATGGAGAGGAAACAAGAGGAGACACCTGGCCTGGACCTAATGCAGGGGACAGAGAGCAGAACATAATAAGAAAGAAGTTCTATTTGATGGGTTCTAGTCACCATATCACACAATGGTGTGTCTGGGCCTAGACACTAGAGGGTGCTCGGAGCATATTGCTGAGGGATCTGGGGTGATGAGAGCTGAGACCAGCCTCCTGGCCCTGCCTAGTGCTCTCTGCTCAGGCTCACAGCTGAGACCTCCCAACCACGGGCCTCACACAGCCCCACCCTGCAAACACCCATGGCCATCCTCAGGCAGAGGGACCTGACCCAGGGCCCAGGGAGGGATCAAGTAGCTGGGAGTTCTCGTTTACATGAGTGGGTCACCCTCTCTCAGATTATAAAGAAGAGAAGGGAGAGATCGGAGGAAGTTCTGCTTTAGCAGTGAAGACACTGAAGGCAGGACGCAAGACAATGTCCACCATGCCCTGGTCCTTTCTTCTCCTCACTCTTTTTGCTCACTGCTTAGGTGACTGGATGTGGGGACTGAAAAAGGGAACCTGGGAATATGGGTAGTGCCCTGCTTCCCTGTCTTGTCTCTCTACCCAGAATCACCATCTCTGTGTCTCTCCCTCTTCCACAATCCTGGGCCCAGGCTGTGCTGACTCAGCTGCCCTCAGTGTCTGGGTCTGCGGGACAGAGGGTCACCATCTCCTGCACCGGGAGAAGTGACAACATTGGAAGTTATGCTGTGCAGTGGTTCCAACATTTCCCAGAAACAGCCCCTACACGCCTCATCTATGGTGATAGCAATCATGACCCGGGGGTCCCTGATCGATTCTCTGGCTCCAAGTCTGGCAGCTCAGCCACGCTGACCATCGCTGGGCTCCAGGCTGAGGACGAGGCCAATTATTATTTCTCCACATTGGACAGAAGTCTCAGTGTTCCCACAGTGCTGCAGACCTGTGGGAAAGTCAGAAAAGATCCTGCTGTCCCTCTTGTTATGGGGTCCCCAAGGCTGATCCCACTTCTGTGACAGCCAGCTGCTTCCTGTGTTCCTTTGGCCAAAGACTGGGGCCTGAAACACTCTTTACTGAACTTGTCTAGAAAATCTGTCCACACTGTTTATATTCTGCCCCAGCACCTGTCCTTGGCATCAACACATTGTGTGATTTTCTCATATTGAGCAGAAATTCATAAATGATGGGGCAGGCTGCCCTGGGGACAGAGTTCATGAGAGGTGGGGGCAGAACCAGGGTCAAGAAATTCAGCTGCCTCACAGACAAGGGCAGCTGTCCAACCTGGATCAGCCACTTTGGCTCAGACCCTAAGGAACTTTCCTTTGGTTCTTGCCCCATGTGCCATTTGTGTCTGCAGGTTCCCTGTCCCAGCCTGTGATGACTCAGCTGCCCTCCCTCTCTGCATCTCCTGGAGCATCAGCCAGACTCACCTACACCCTGAGCAGTGGATTCAGTGTTGGTGGGTACAAGATACTCTGGTACCAACAGAAGCCACGGAGCACTCCCAGGCATTTCCTGAGTTACAAATCAGACTCAGATAAGCACCAGGGCTCTGGGGTCCCCAGCTGCTTCTCTGGATCCAAAGATGCCTCGGCCAATACAGGGTTCCTGCTCATCTCTGGGCTCCCGCCTGAGGACGAGGCGAACTATTACTGTTACACATGGCATGATGACAACAATAGTACCACAGTGCTCTAGGGTCATGGAGAAGTGAGACTAAAACCTCTCTGTGCTCTCCCTGGCTGGGACCAAGTCTAACTCAGAGTGACATGAATTGTCACCTCTTTAGTCAGCAACTTTTTTCCTTATAGCTGTGGGTTCACAAATGTCTTCTCATTTTTCTTATTTGAAACATTCATTCACTCGTTACTAACACCTTCTTACTCTGATCATGTCCACAGAGGCATGCATTAGATTTAAGGCAGTGACCTCCCTTGGGTATGATGGTGAAGATGAGGTCTCTTTTCTCACCAAGTCAGGGTCAAAGTCTGACTCACAGAAGGGGATGATCTGAGTGTTTCCAGTCGATCACTGGGTCCAGTTGCCCCACGTGAATCCCTCAGGGACCAGCACTAAGAGTTCTGTCACCTTCCCTCTTCATCTGCTCACTGTGGCCTGTCTGTGGGACTGTCATGTCCCTCCTAAAGCTCAGAGAATGCAACTCTCTACATCTACAGGAATGCTGAGGGGAAAACGTCTTTTCCCGAGTGAGATGTGACTGTGTGTGACCTCCTTGTGCACACAGGACACCAGTGTCAGCTTCCTCACACCCGTGCAGGTTCTGTAGGATCTCCCCCTCTTCTCCATTTTAGGTGATCCATTTAGGTTCATGTCAAGATGTTGACAAAGCTGGGGACATTTAAAGTTTAGGAACATCAGATGATGGAGATCCACACCACTAAGGTTTGAAGGAGGATCGTGAAGGTGATGGGAGTTGTCGTAAACCCAATCCCGGTCTCACCAGGGCTGCTCCCACCTCACCCTTCTCTCTGCACAGGTCAAGGACTCAGTGATGTTTGGAATGGTCATCAGGGGCATCGTCCCCATTCCTCTTTTTCCCCCCTAGTACAGGGTCAGCTCCTGCACTGTCTTCATTTCCTGCTTAGAGTGAAGCAGCCGTCTGCAGGTAACTCCAGTCTCTCTCAGGGTCCTCTGCCCTCACCTGGTCGGACTGCTGGCTGTGTCTCCCCTGGTGACCTAAATCCCCGGGTCTCCAGGTGCCGTGAACATGGATCCATCATGGTCACATCTCCTTACAGCTGCCGCTGAGTTTCTCTCCAGGTCTCACGTCATGACCTCTCACCCACTTTATTTATTAAAGACACAGCATCTCAGGTGCAGGTACTTGTCCGGAAGGACAACCCCACATCCACCCTGCTGCTCCTGGTCCTACTTCATCTGCTTCTCAGGAGGCTCAAGAGAGGGTATAAGAGCCATGGATTTTTCTTTTCCCATTCTTGTAAATTTCTCCAATAAATTGCAGGGGGTGGGTAGATACCACCTGACATTGGGGTGTTTGCATTTGCACTTGGTGCCAAATGAATTCAATCATCCTTCCTGAATCTGCGTATGTGGTAGAATCTGACAGTTGTATCATTTGTAGAAGGGGAGACAACTCACAAAATAACAGTCACTCCGCACCCCCCTCCACCCAGCAGTTAGTAACCACTGATCTGTTTCCATCTCTAGGAATTTACCTTTCTGTGCAGTTCACACATTAAGTCATATAATATGTGGGCCTGTGCACATGGTGCCTTCATTTAGTGCTTTCACATGGTGACTCTGGACTCACTGATGCTGTGGGGGGATGTGTCCCTTTTCTTTTTATAGCCAGATCATGCTCCATCCTACGAACATGACACAGTTTGTTCATCTGTTCATCAGTGATGGACATTTTGGGTGTTTACAAATTTCAGTAATTATGCATATGATTACCACAAACAGTTATGTACATGTTCTTGTGGGCACACCAGTTTTTATTTTTCTCGAGTAGTTACCTGGGAGTGAAACTGCAGGATCACATGGTCATTGTAAGACACACTTTTTGAGGAACTGCCAGAATGTTTTCCAAAGTGGCTTCACCCATTGGCACTTCCACCAATGCTGTGTGAGGGTTCTACTTCTCCACATGCTCATCAGCATTGGTGATTATATACAATTTTAAATATAGCTATCCTAGTGGGGATACAGTGGTACCTCCTTGTGGATTTGATGTAAATTTCCCTATTTTTTAACCATCTTGAGGATCTGCAAGTTGCACATAGTTTTTTCTAGGTCCTGAGCAGCCTTCTTGTAAACATAGTTAAGAATTCCATACAAGCAATAGTTACCGCACAGAGCACCTACTGTAGCCAACCACAGCTTTACATTCACACACAAATGATCCATTTTTTAAATAACTTAAAATGGGTATATTTGGACACAATTTGTCTGATGTCAGTGTCCTTGTCTGATGTCAGTGTCTATCCATTACCTGCAATGGCACATGCTGTTCTTTACTCAAGTTATTTATGTATCTATGTGAAAACCCAGTGCTCCAAGTACAGGTTTCTGTTGGCCCTTTTCACTCTTAGATAATTGCCACCCACAGAGTCACTTGGTAAAGTCCCTCCAACTCTTGACTGTGAGCTTGAGCATTGACTCTGAGGGGGACCCACTGCTCACATTATGAGGAGAGCTATGGCTTTCTGCAGGTGGAGACATTCACAGACAATAAAGATGTGTACAATGTCGCCACCAGAAATGGACGAGAGGGCCTCCTTGCCACAAACTTTCCATCCCTAGAGGGAAGGGCCCTTTTTTCCTCAGTTCTGATGGAAACTCACAAGGAAGGAGACGTTTAGCCACCAGGGGAGAAAGAACCGTTGTCCTGCACCAAAAGGGACATGCCTCCATGAGCCAGTCACTGCTCAGGATGTGATCCTGGTCTCAGGGTTTATGTAAGAGACACCACCTCAGTGCTGAACACTGAACAGCCATGGGTGGTGTGGACTGACTCACCCTGAGGACCCTGAGGAGAACAAAAACGGCCCTGAGGTGGTGGGGAAGAAACAAGAGTGGACACATGGCCAGGCCCTGAGATAGGAGGCAGTGGACAGAGCAGTGGGAAGGCAGATGTCAGCTCTGGTAGGTTCTGGTCAACCTGACACACAATGGGATGGACACTAGAGGGCGCTCAGGGCTTGTTGCTGAGGGTCCTGGGGCAATCAGAGCTGAGACCAGCCTCCTGGCACTGCCTCTTGTGCTCTGCTCAGGCTCACAGCTGTGACCTCTCAACCATGGGCCTCACACAGCCCCACCCCTGCAAACACCCACGGCCATCCTCTGGCAGAGGGACCTGACCCAGGGCCCAGGGAGGGATCAAGCAGCTGGGGGTTCTCATTTGCATGAGATCATATTCTCTCAGATTATAAAGAAGAGAAGGGACAGATTGGAGGAAGCCCTGCTTTAGCAGTGAAGACACCGAAGGCAGGACTCAGTGACAGTGTCCACCATGGCCTGGTCCCCTCTTCTTCTCACTCTCATTGCTCACTGCTCAGGTGACTGGATGTGGGGACTGAAGAAGGGACCCTGGGAAAATGGTTGGGGCCCTGCTTTCTTCTCTTAACCCCTGACCCAGAATCACTATATCTGTGTTTCTCTCTCTCTTCCAGGATCCTGGGCCCAGTCTGTGCCTACTCAGCCGCCCTCAGTGTCTGGGACCCCGGGACAGAGGGTCACCATCTCCTGCACTGGGAGTAGCTCCAACATTGGAGGTAATAGTGTGCAGTGGTTCCAACAGCTCCCAGGAACAGCCCCCAAACTCCTCATCTGGGGTAATAGCAATCGTGACCCAGGGGTCCCCGACAGATTCTCTGCCTCCAAGTCTGGCAGCTCAGCCACGCTGACCATCACTGGGCTCCAGGCTGAGGACGAGGCTGATTATTACTGCGAGTCCTATGATGACAGTCTTAATGGTCACACAGTGTTCCCAGCCTGTGAGCAAGTGAGACAAAAATCACCTGCCCCTCTTAATGTGGGGCTCCATGAGCTGAAACCACTCTTGTGACACCCAGGTGCTTCCTGTGTTTGGCCAAATACTGGGGCCTGAGACCCACTTCAGTGAACTTGTCTAGACAATCTGTCCACATCCTCTGATTTCTGCCCTTGTACTTGTCCTTGGCATCAACATATTGTGTCATTAACTCAAATTGAGCAGAAATTCTTGAATGATGGGGCAGGGTGCTCTGTGGACAAAGTCCATGATGGGTCAGGACAGAACAAGGGACACAGAATACAGCCGTGTCTGAGTCAGGACACATCGATAGTGTCCAGTATGTGTCCAAGTAACAAGAGTTCCCAGGAGCAGCCCCAAAGCCCTCAGCTGTTTTCTGAACTTGACCAGCAGGGTCTCTGATTGATTCTCTGGCTCAAGTGTGACAAGTGTGTCGATCACTCGGCTGAGGTCTAAGGACAAGGCTGGTTCTCAGTGCCACTCCTGTCCTGTGACAGTGTTCTCAGTGTGCACACGGAGCTGTAGGCCTGTGAGGAAATGTCATCAGTGCCCCTTGCACACTTTTTCGTGAGGGATGTCCCAGTAACCTCCTGCCCAGGCTCAGCTGGTGACTTCTGTTATCTCTGTTGCTGTCACTGTGGGCCAGGTCCATTCAGGGGCAGCACCTGGGAGTGTAGGCTCCTTGTCTCCCTCTGTCCTCAGATCACTCCTCACAGCCCATCCCTAGACAAAAGGACTTAAAGTAAACAGAGGACTGTCTTCCTGTCACATGTAGACACAGACTCTCCATGCACTGAAGCTCAGGGCTTGAGAGGTGTTCTGACTGTGGTCATCTCAGAGCCGGACTGTGATGAGGAATCCGGCATCCCCATCATTGGCATTGACCTAGTTCCAGATGTTCCAGAGCTCTGTCATCCTCTCATTAGTCTTCACCATGAAGGACTGTCCTTCTTGCTCACAGGAGGTTTCTGCTGTCACTGCTGTGGTGAAACCAGGCACCTCGGGCTGTGTCACACATGTGGGGCTTGGGACGACTCCCTGTCCATTCCCATCAGTGCTAAGGACTAACCATTGACTTGTCCTTGTTTAATTGCATTGTCTAAACTTGCAGGATTGTGTTGAACAATAATGGAGTTAACGTCACATCAGCTTCCTCCTGATCTTTGAGGAAATGTTCTCTCCCTATCCCTTTTGCCTAGATTCAGGTTTTTGGGTTAAGTGTTATGGGTATAAAGAGAGTGTAAATGCCTCTGTCTGTTTCTATCTGTATGTATTTTTTCTTACAATTATTTAAATTTGTTCAAAGGCTCATTCAGATGTATTCAGATAATATTGTTCATCTGTTTATCTACTAATATGATCTATGATATTAAAGGGTTGATCAGTTTGGAATCCAGCTTGAAAGACTGTATGTAATAAATCACTTATGAGAATGGTGTGTCAAGTTTTAATCTGATACTGGAATCGTTAGTTAGTACTTAGAACATTTCCATCAGTATTTCATGTTATGGGTGGTTTGAACTTTTCATTTTCATCTTATTTGTCAGATGAATATGTCATTATTTCCCTGCTTTCTCAAAGAATTGGGAATTAGCCACTAAGTTAGGTATTAATTAGAAATTGCATCGCATTTATAGGCTCCAAAGTTCAGGACAGGTAGAAAGAATGAACAGGACTCTGAAGGAAACTATAATTAAGTTGAGAGGGGAGACCGGCAAAAACTGGGTTGAGCTCCTTTCTTTTGCCCTTTTTAGAACGAGATGTACCCCCTATCTCAATAAATAGACCCCTTATGAAATCTTATTTGGGCAACCTGTGCCCCTTGTACCTCAATTGACCAGAGGAGAACTAGAGATTTCTAATTATAATTTCCTCAAGTCCTTGCAGGCCCTGCAACACATCAGAAGTGAGGTGCAGGCCCTCCAGAGATCAGCCCAATCGAATGCAGAACACAGCTCCTGACTACCGGAGCCACCGGAGCCTGGACAGTGGATTCTCAACCACCGATGAGGCAACCTCGAGCCGCGGTGGAATAGACCATTTTAGGTGATCCTAAGTACACTCACAGCTATTAAGGTAGCTGAAAAGCCCTACTGGATCCACCTCTCCCACGTGAAGCTGGCCCAACCACCTGACGAAGGATCTCGGAGATGGCAAGTCAAGCGGACCCCTGGAGAGCCACTAAAGCTCACCTTCTCCTCCACTTAGGACTGATTGTTTACCCAGCAAGGGACTAGAGTTGCAGGAATAAGTTTTAATCAGGACAGCAGATAACACAGTTATAGCACAGAATAACACCTGGGATAATAACAACCCCATAACTCCCCAAGCTGACTTATCAAACTTCTTTGAAGACAAGTTCTGTGATTCACGAGCAGCTTAGAGACATTCTGATTCAGCCAGGAGCCCTCTCGCTCGTGATTTGCCTAGCTCATACACCTTAGGTAATAGGTGTAACCTCAATGTAAAAAAAATAGGGCTTTATAGTATACTCCACACTATGCTTGTCCTGAACCCTCTTTCGAACAGCGTCGCATATACGGGTCTCACTCAGGTTATTTTTGTAAAAAGTAGGGTTGTGAGACCCTAGTCAGTGAATTTCAATAGAGTCCACCTAAACCAGGTAATATACTTCAAGAAGCAAATAGACTCCCTAGCCAAGGTAACCCTTCAGAATAGGAGAGGGCTAGACCTCCTCCTTCTTCAGCAAGGAGGACTGTGTGCTGCTTTAAGAGAAGAATGTTGTTTTTACGCTAACCACTCTAGAGTAATTAGAGAGAATATTAAGATACTTGCAAACAGATTAAAGAATAGGAACCTAGAAGAAGGACAGCATGCCCTGCTTCAGCCACAAACCAGAAGTTAACTGGTCCACGCATGGCTAATGCCTAGAGTAAAAAAAAACAAACAAAAACTAAGGACTCTTTTAATCAGGCTTTAGGAAAAGGGAAACTAGGATAAAAAGAAAGTCACCTTAATTGTCACTAAAGGTTAAGGTTTTTAGGAATTAAGAATTTTGATTAGTTAGAAAGGAATTGTATAGTTTTGATAATAGGAGGTATAAGGTGTAGAGGTACTGTTGAAAAGAAAAAGGAAAAGCAAGTTGTTATGAAGGCCAGTTATTTCTGGATAAGAAAGTGCATAAAAGTTGAAGGTTTATGTAAGTTGCAGAAGGTTTGTGCAAGTTGTAAGAAGTTAGTACAGAGAAAAAAAATGCAAGGCAGAAAGAAATTAGTCTGTAAAGCTTGCAGTACTAAGGGCACACTATCAGCATGCCAGCACATACTAGGGAGGACTCCTGACCCAATTAACTTATAGCTACAGCTAAAGTAGAAAATTCTCATGAGCCCCAGCCTTATACCAGTCTCCCCACTAATAAAGAATCAAGGGTTTGATTTATGCCCAAAAGAGATGGGGGAATGTTAGATTCAGGGGTACTGATATTCTGGGGCTGCCAAGAGTGTAACTATTGAAGGAACAGGTAGTGCTGATATGGCCCTGTGAGGCTGAGAACAAAGAAGGTCAGAGACCCTTATCAGAAGTTTATGTTTGAAATTCGCCACTAAGCTAAAACCGGCCCCTGTTGCTATGCCGGCCCCTGTTGCTATGCTGCGTGTGACCTCCCTAGCCAATAGCTAAACTGCCACATCTGCTTCTGTATAATGCTTGCTCACTTAGGATATATAAGGACCTGGCTGTAAGCGCCAGGCGCGGCTTCCGTTTGCAGCTCCTTGTGAGCACGGTGTCTCCGGACATCTTGGGAGTTCACCCCTGCGCAGGTTAAACTGGCCAATAAAGTAACATCTAAACTCCTGAAAGTCTCCGATGTTTGTTCTCGTACCCGGTGGATGCTACAGTTCGGAGCTGAGAGATTCCTGGTGATGGCTCAGCAGAAGCACCATCACTGTTCCTCTTTTCTGTCTGCTAGTACAGTTTGGCTATTGCACTGGCTTCAAATCTTACATATGTGAAACAATCCTCTGTAGGTGTCTCAAAGCTCTTGATCAGCATGGGCTGAGCTGAGCTGGCCTGGAATGCTGTCTGCCTCTCCTGTTGACCTAACTCCCTTGAGTCTCCAGATGCCATGAACACAGACGTCAGTCACAGCCTCACACCTCCCCTGAGCTGCTGCTGACTCTCCTCCATCGCGTCTCCCTGCACAAACTCCCACCACTTCATTTACTACAGTGAAAGCAGTTCAGGCTGGAACTCCAAGAGAAAACCGCAAATCCATTCCGGGGCCCCTGGCCACGCCCATGTCTGCTTCTCAGGAGAGAGCAGAGGGGTCTTGGATCTGCTGAGCACATGTTTGTAAATTTCACAATAAAGCCAGATGGGGGACATCACATGACATCATGGTGTTTGCCTCAGCAACTTGCTGCCAGATGAGGACAATCACCCCTCCTGAAGGGTTCTAGAAGCTTGGACCAGCTGAGCCTTTCTGTAGCAGGAAGATACCTCTTTTATTGGGGACACTTTGTATGGTAACAACTATATCTGATCACCTGGCATTGTGTTTAATCACATAAGTGCAGTATCACCGATTCCCGGACCCTTAGTTATGCAGGGCGACACTGGTTAAAGTGCAGATTTCATCTCTTAGATGCTCCTAACAATTTTGGACTTCCTTTGGGCTCTAAATTTATAAAGGAAGTGACAAAATCCTCTCATGCTGGCCGCTTTTCTCATAGCAAGAGCAGAATGTAATCATGCACTGAACTGCTCAGGGACTTGCTGGGGGATGCAGGGCTCAGGTGCCACCACAGAATGACCTTTTATGCATTTAGCACAAACACCTCACAGGAGCAGTCACCATAATGAGACATTGTCCTGTGTAGTCTGGTAGTGTTAGTGTGCTCATCAGAAGTGGAACTTCCCTTCAACACAGTCATTTGTCCTGGACTGAGGACTGCAGGTAGAGTTAACACAAGAGTGACTTCTAACAGAAGACGGCACTCATTTTTTTTATCAGCCAGTGACATCATAAGGAATGGGATAAACTTTATGGTGTCTTTATGTTCCTTGCCCCAGAGACTAAGGTCCAGAAATAGAGACCAGATTTTTATTCTAGACTGTGATATGTCTTCAAAATGATGCACCAGGAGCCCTGGCTGGACAGCACAGTTGGCTAGTTGTCATACCCATACATAAAGGCTGTGGGTTCGATCCCCCATCAGGGCACATACAGGAACAGGTCAATGTTTCTGTCTCTTTAAATCAATCAATAATTTTTTTTAAATGGTGTGCCAGGCATTTAACTTTTGAATGGTATGATAATTTATCTGCTGAGAATTATAACATAGATGATCTTTTTTTTTTAATTTATTTATTAAATTTAATGCAGTGACAATGATAAATCAGGGTACATATGTTGAGAGAAAACATCTCCAGATTATTTTGACATTTAATTGTGCTGTATTCCCCTCCCCCAATGTCAAATTTTCCTCTGTCACCTTCTATCTGGTTTTCTTTTTGCCCTTCCTCTCACTCAACCCCTCTCTCCTTCTTCGCCCCATTCCCTCTCCCCACCCCCCCCCCACCCCCGTTGCCATCACATTCTTGTTCATGTCTCTGAGTCTCATTTTTATGTCCCATCTATGTATGGATTCATATAGTTCTTAGTTTTTTTCTGATTTACTTATTTCACTCCGTATAACGTTATCAAGGTCCATCCATGTTATTGTAAATGATCCGATGTCATCATTTCTTATGGCTGAGTAGTATTCCATAGTATATATATATACCAAAGCTTTTTTATCCACTCATCTTCTGACGGACACTTGGGCTGTTTCCAGATCTTTGCTATTGTGAACAATGCTGCCATAAACATGGGGGTGCATTTCTTCTTTTCATACAGTGCTATGGTGTTCTTGGGGTATATTCCTAACAGTGGTATAGCTGGGTCAAAAGGCAGTTCGATTTTTAATTTCTTGAGGAATCTCCATACTGTTTTCCACAGTGGCTGCACCAGTCTGCATTCCCACCAGCAGTGCAGGAGGGTTCCCTTTTCTCCACATCCTTGCAGCACTTATTCTGTGTTGTTTTGCTGATGAGCGCCATTCTGACTGGTGTGAGGTGATATCTCCTTGTGGTTTTAATTTGCATTTCTCTAATGATTAGTGATGTTGGGCATTTTTTCATATGCCTATTGGCCATCTGTATGTCCTCTTTGGAGAAGTGTCTATTCATTTCTTTTGCCCATTTTTGGATTGGATTGTTTGTCTTCCTGGTATTAAGTTTTACAAGTTCTTTATAAATTTTGGTTATTAACCCCTTATCAGACGTATTGTCAAATATATTCTCCCATTGTCTAGTTTCTCTTTTTATTCTGTTCTAGTTGTCTTTAGTTTGATATAGTCTCATTTGTTTATCCTGTCTTTTATTTCACTTCCCCGTGGAGACAAATCAGCAAATATATTGCTCCAAGAGATATCAGAGAGCTTACTGCCTATGTTTTCTTCTAATATGCCTATAGTTTTAAGGCTTATATTTAAGTCTTTTATCCATTTTGAGTTTATTTTTGTGAGTGGTGTAAGCTGGTGATTTAGTTTTATTTTTTTGCAGGTAGCTGTCCAATTTTCCCAACACCATTTGTTAAAGAGGCTGTCTTTACTCCATTGTATTTCCTTACCTCCTTTGTCAAATATCAGTTGTCCATAGAACTGTGGGTTTATTTCTGGGTTCTCTGTTCTGTTCCATAGATCTATATCTGTTCTTATGCCAGTACCAGGCTGTTTTGAGTACAATGGCCTTGTAGTATAACTTGATATCAGGAAGTGTGATACCTCCCCCTTTATTCTTCTTTTTTAAGATTGCTGAGGCTATTCGTGTTCTTTTTTGGTTCCATATAAATTTTTGGAATATGTGATCTATATCTTTGAAGTATGTAATTGGTATTTTAATTGGTATTGCATTGAATTTATAAATTGCTTTGGGTAATATAGACATTTTAATGATGTTTATTCTTCCTAACCATGAGCACGGTATATGCTTCCACTTGTTTGTATCTTCCTTGATTTCTTTTATCAATGCTTTGTAATTTTCTGAGTACAAGTCTTTAGTCTCCTTGGTTAAGTTTACTCCTAGGTACTTTATTTTTTTGGTTGTAATTGTGAAGGGGATTGTTTCCTTAATTTCTCTTTCTGACTGTTCATTGTTGGCATATAAAAATGCCTCTGATTTCTGAGTATTGATTTTATATCCTGCCACTTTGCTGAATTCATTTATCAGGTCCAGTAGTTTTTTGACTGAGATTTTAGGATTTTCTATATACAATATCATATCATCTGCAAATAATGATAATTTTACTTCTTCTTTTCCAACTTGAATGCCTTTTATTTCTTCTTCTTGTCTGATTGATGTGGCTAGGACTTCCAGGACTATGTTAAATAAGAGTGGTGAAAGGGGGCACCCCTGCCTTGTTCCTGATCTTAAGGGTATTGCTTTTAATTTTTGCCCATTGAGTATGATGTTGGCTGTGGGTTTCCCATAGATGGCTTTTATCATGTTGAGGTATGTTCCCTGTATTCCCACTTTGCTGAGAGTTTTGATCATGAAAGGGTGCTGGATTTTATCAAATGCTTTTTCTGCATCTATTGAAATTATCATGTGATTTTTCTCCTTCTTTTTGTTTATGTGATGAATCACATTGATTGATTTACGAATATTGTACCAGCCTTGCTCCCCAGAATAAATCCCACTTGATCATGGTGTATGATTTTTTCTATATATTGTTGGATCCGGTTTGCTAATATTTTGTTGAGGATTTTAGCATCTATATTCATCAGAGATATTGGCCTATAATTTTCTTTCTTTGTGTTGTCTTTGCCTGGTTTTGGAATCAGAATTATGCTCACCTCATAAAAGTAGCTTGGAAGTCTTCCTTCCTCTTGAATTTTTTGAAATAGTTTGAGAAGGATAGGAATTAGATCTTCTTTGAATATTTGGTAGAATTCAGTTGTGAAGCCATCAGGCCCTGGACTTTCCTTTGTTGGGAGTTTTTTGATAATTGTTTTGATCTCATTTGGTGTAATTGGTCTGTTTTGGTTTTCTGATTCTTTTAGATTAATTTTTTGGAAGATTGTATGTTTCAAGGAATTTGTCCATTTCATCTAGGTTGTCTAGTTTTTTGGCATACAGTTCTTCATAGTATTTTCCTACAATATTTTGTATTTCTAATGTATCAGTTGTTATTTCTCCATTCTCATTTTTAATTTTATTTATTTGAGTCCTCTCTCTCTTTTTCTTAGTGAGTCTACTTAAAGGTTCATCAATCTTGTTTACCTTTTCAAAGAACCAGCTCTTAGTTTCATTGATATTCTGTATTGTTTCTTTAGCCTCTATGTCATTTATTTCTGCTCTGATCTTTATTATTTCCTTCCTTCTACTACATTTGGGCTTTACTTGCTGTTCTTTTTCTAGTTCATTTAGATTCTGGGTTAAGTTGTTTATTTGAGCTTTTTCTAGCTTCTTAAAGTGTGCCTCTAGTACTATGAACTTCCCTCTCAGTATTGCTTTTGCTGTGTCCCATAAATTTTGAGTTGTTGTATGCTCATTGTCATTTGTTTCTAGGAATTTTTTTATTTCTTCTTTGATCTCATTTTTTTTAATCCATTCATTATTTAACAACCTGCTATTGAAATTTTCATATGGTTTTTCTCCTTCATTTTGTTTATGTGATGAATCACATTGATTGATTTACGAATATTGTACCAGCCTTGCTGGTACAATAGTTAGTTTCCATGTGTTTGAGAATTTTTAAGCTTTTCTGTTGTGGTTCATTTCTAGTTTCATGCTGTTGTGATCAGAGAAAGTGCTTGATATGATTTCAATCTTCTTAAATTTGTGGAGAGCACTTTTGTGCCCTAACATGTGGTCTATCCTAGAGAATGTACCATGAGCACTTGAAAAGAATGTATATTCTCCTGCTTTAGGGTGAAAGGTTCTGAAGATATCTATTAAATCGAGTTGATCTAGTGTGTCCAATAAGTCTGCTGTTTCTTTGTTAATTTTGTTTCTTGAGGATCTATCTAGTGATGTTAGTGGATTATTCAAATCCCCTACTATTATAGTATTGCTGTTGATCTCGCCGTTTAAATCCACCAAAGTCTGCTTTATATATTTAGGTGCTCCTATATTAGGTGCATAGATATTTATAATAGTTATATCTTCCTGTTGGATTACTCTCTTTATCATTATGTAGTGGCCTTCTTTATCTCTTACTATATCCTTTGTTTTAAAGTCCAGTTTGTCTGATATAAGTATTGCTACCCCAGCTTTTTTTTCATTTCCATTTGCATGAAATGTTTTTTTCCACCCTTTTACCTTCAATCTATGTGTATCTTTTGTTCTAATGTGTGTCTCTTGTAGACAGCATATGTACGGGTCCTGTTTTCTTAACCATGCAGCTACCCTATGTCTTTTGATTGGATCATTTAATCCATTTACATTTATGGTTATTATTGATATGTACTTGTTTATTGCCATTTTATTCTTCAAAGCTGTATTCCTTTTTTGCTATATTCTTTTCCCACTTTGATCTGTTTACAACAGGCCCCTTAACATTTCCTGCAGCATTGGTTTGGTTGTAATGAATTCCTTGAGTTGTTTTTTGTCTGGGAAGCTTTTTATTTCTCCTTTAATTTTACATGATAGCTTTGCTGGATAAGGTAGTCTTGGTTGTAGGTTCTTGTTCTGCATTACTTTGAATATTTCTTGCCATTCCCTCCTGGCCTCAAGTGTTTCTGTTTAGAAGTCGGATGTCATCCTTATGGGGGCTCCTTTGTAGGTGATAGCTTTTTTTTCTCTTGTAGCTTTTAATATTTTCTCTTTATCGCTTAGCTTTGGTATTTTAATTATGATGTGTCTTGGTGTAGGTTTCTTTGGGTTTCTCTTTAATGGAGTCCTCTGTGCTTCTTGAACTTGTGAGAGTTTTTCCTGCATTAATTTAGGGAAGTTTTCAGCTATGATATGATTGAACAAAGTCCCTTGTTCTTTTTCTTCTTTTTCAGGAACCCCTATGATGTGGCTGTTATTTCTCTTCATGTTGTTACAGAGCTCTCTAAGAGTTTCCTCAGACTTTTTGAGTCTCTTTTCTTTTTTCTTCTCTGCTTTCATGCCTTCATTCCAGTTGTCCTCCAACTCGCTGATTTGATCCTCAGCTGTATCCATCCTGTTTTTAATTCCTTCCATTGTGGTCTTTTTTTCTGATATTGTATTTGTCATCTCTGACTGATTCTTTTTTATACTTGCTATTTCTTTATTTAGGTGTTCATAATGACCATCCATTGTTGTTCTAAGATCCCTAAGCATCCTTACAATCACTTTTTTGAACTCCGCATCTGGAAGTTTGATTATTTCCATATCACTCAGTTTATCTCTTGAAGGTATCTCTTGTGGTTTCATTTGGATTGCACTTTTTTGTTTTCTCGTTGTGTTTGGGGTGTTTTATTTGTAGAGTTGGTTGAGTCTAGGCTTGGTGTTGTCTGCCTCCAGTTTTCAGTTGTGTTATTTCTAGGTCTCCTTGGGTTGGTATCAGCTATTATTTATAATCCACTTTTGGATTTGGGCAGCTTTGAAGTCTTGATTTGTTTGATTTCTTAACAGGTGATAGTTTTGTTTATTGATCTCAACAGGGGGCTTCCTTGAAAGTGTATCCAGGAATGTGATGGGTGTAACCTGAGACTCTGAAGGCCTCTTCAGCCAACTAAATCTCACTGGGGGCAGCGTGTTTTCTCAGATTCAGTAGGGGGAGGTGTATCTCAGATCTCCATGGAGACCTGAGTTACTTCCCCTCCTCCCCACTTCTTGTTTTCAGCTGTGTCTTGTTGCTCTGATTGGAGCTGGACAGATGTCCAGAGATCTCTGATCCAGAAGCAATTCAGTACTGTTTTGCAGAAGGTTCAGTCCCTCCCCCAGCTATGGCTGCCTCCAGCACAGATGAGTCAGCTTTTTTAGTTTGTTTCCTGCATTCCTTAGCCCCTCACAGTTTGTCCCTCTCCCTGTCCTTTCCACTTGGGAGATAAGCTGGTCTTTTCGACACACCTCGCTCCCTGGTCACCAGGCAAGTGGCTGTGAGCAGTATTTTCTGCTCTTTTCCCTTAGATGAGATCCCCTCTGGGCTCTCAGCCTCCCACTCCCCTCCATTCATGTAAGCAGAGGAGATTCAGGCGCTGCCTACCAGGTTTGTTGTGGCTTCTTATTTGCTCCTTGGTTTTTGAGAACTGTTCTTGTAGTCCAGAGTTGGTTTTTCACGCTGACTTTTCCTAAATTTGTATTTCAGTTTGGTGGTGAGAGCTGTGTGTCTGTGCTTCCGCCTACTCTGCTGCCATCTTCCCATCTCCAACATAGATGATCTTATATACATATTACAGTTAGTGAATTATAATTACAAATTAAATGATCATCTTTTATAAACAATAAGAAAGTCATTAATATCACAAGATCTGAATTAGCCTAAAAATCTGGAGGGAACATATTTAGGTTAGTGTACAAATATCTTCAAATACTCACAGCCTGTAGCAATTTCCTGATTAAAAAGTTTGCAAAGTCAAACAGCCACCATCCAGGCTGAGAAAATAACAGAGCTGTGTGGGTTAGACTGATTATATCTAGACTTGACCTTAAGAATTCTGTAAAGCATTTGTAGGACATCTGAGTTCTAACCTGCCAGAGTGGAAAGCCTCTGTTAAACACACTGAATAAACCAACAATAGAGATACATGAGCCGATGAGTGACCATCATTTACTGATGACAAGGATGCAAAATGCTGTCGGCCCCTTTGGAGGACAGCCTGGGAAATTTCTTTAAAAGCTCAGCACACTCATAACATAAGATGCAGAAATCATAGCAGGTGTTTATCCAAATGGTAGATAAGAAAGACGTGTCCACTCCAGAACCTGCACACACACGTTTCTAGTAGCTTTATTCATAATTGTTATATTTGGAATCAAAGAAAATACCCTGTAATATCCAAATGGAGATACAAACTATAGTAAATCCTACAATTGATTCTGTGATAAAGGTATGATTCAGTGATAAAGATTAACATGTTATCAGGCTACAAAAAGCATGGGTGGGGGCCTTAAAATCATGTTGCTAAGTGATAGAAGCCAATTTGTAAGAAGAAAAATAAAATTGCTATACAACTCTAAAAACATGACATTCTAGGAAAGGCAAATGATACAGATAATAAAAAGATCAGTGGTTGCCAGGAGGTCAGATGTATGAAAAGAGCTATGAATAATAGAAAAATGGGGATATTTAGGGCAGTAAAACTATTATTCAGCCCTGGCAATTGGTCAGTCAATAGAGCATCAGCCAGGCATATAGACGTTCCAGGTTTGATTCCTTTTCAGGGCACACATGAGAAGCGACCATTTGCTTTTCTCCCCCGTCTTATCATCCTACTCTCCTTCTTCCCTGCCCACAGCCAGTGATTCATTTGGTTTGAATGTCGAACCTGTCACTAAGGATAGCTCAGTCAGTCTAAGCATTGGCCCCAGATGAGGGTTGATAGGTAGATTCCAGTCGGTGTGTATGCAGGAGCCTGTCTCTCTATCTTGTTGTTGTATGTTGGGGGCACAGAGAGAGAGAGAGAGAGATCAGCAGATGAAATCATTGTGGACTAGCAAAGGAACACTGCCGTGAGTTCAGCTGTGTCTTATTTTTATTCAAAAGACTTCAAAAAGTTTGTTTACTGAGAAATTGGCATAACATCAAGCATAACTTTTACTTAAAGATACATGGAGTGCACCTGCATGATAGCTTAATAACAATATAATATCAAAAGGCATTAATTGCTATTGCTTCTATGGTTCCCACAACATTCCTCTCTTTATCTCAAGGGATAACCTTGAAAGGAACAGAAATCTTATGAGAATGTTTTATTGAGAAAAAAGCCCAGCAACTGCCTTCAGTCACATAGACCTGTTTTAGTGATCCACCTTCAAGTCACAAAACAATTCTCTTGGCAAAACATTCTTTTCTTGTTGGCTGTGTTCCCATCCAAGACCATGCAATGGGTTATTCCACTACACTATCTCCCTTTCTCAAAAAAGAAAGAAGAAAAAAACACTATTCTTCACACTTGATCTTCACCAAAAGGCCAAGAAGCAATAAAACTAGTCTATGTCACTGTGACAGTGACATGACACACACATTTATTAAAACCCATAGTCTTGTGCAACTCAAGCAGTCAACTCTAGGTAAATTTTGGACTTTAGTTAAAAAAAATGTATCAAAATAGTTTATCAATATTGGGTTCTATGATTTCATCAATTGGGCAACAGCAATGCAAACAGTTAAGATGGGGGAGCTGAGGACAGAGTGGGGAAATGCTCTCAGCTGGAACACCAGGCCGTCCCCTGGTCTCTGCTCAGTGCTCACTGGGCCCAGCAGCTGTGTTCTCTCTGGGCCCCTGGGGAACCACAGGCCAGGCCTAGTAAGGCCCACCCCTTTAGGTATTGACATTTAATCACTGGGGAAAACCCACAGGATGCAGGAAGATGTTTTCTGTGCTGGAAGAGATAAACTAATTTGCATGGAAGGCCCAGTTCTCCTGGGTCACAGGGGATAAAGGAGACCTGCAGGATGTCACCTCAGCAGAGCTCTGTGGTGTCTAAGTGATGGCCTGGACTCCATCCTCCTCCTCACCCTCTTTCACTGCACAGGTCAGGAGATCCTTGGTGTCCTGACTCCCCAGCTCTCTGGGACCCCTCCCACCACATGCTGGAAATGTCCTTCTCCATTGTCCTTCCTCTAGGGCATAATGGGTGTCTGTGTTTCAGGGTCCCTCTCCCAGCCTGTGCTGACCCAGCCGCCGTCTGCATCTGCCTCCCCGGGAGCCTCGGCCAAGCTCACCTGCACCCTGAGCAGTGGCTACAGCCGCTACAATGTGGACTGGTACCAGCAGGGCCCAGGGAAGGGCACCCGGTTCCTGATGCGAGTGGGCACCCGGGGTGTCTCCGGATCCAAGGGAGATGGGGTCCCCAATCGCTTCTCAGGGTCAGGCTCTGGCTTGGATCGGTACCTGACCATCCAGAACATCCAGGCAGAGGACGAGGCTGACTACTTCTGTGGAGCAAGGCACGTCAGTGGGAGAAGCTTTGTGTAACCACAGTGACACTGGCAGAGGAGAAGTGAGGCAGAAACCTCCACTCACCTGCCCTGTCCCCACCACCCTCCCGTTGGCCAGGTTCACATTCAGAGGGAGCCTTTGACCTGCCTGAGGGTTTCCACCTTCCCAAATATTTTGGAAATATCAGCCCCCTGAGGATGGTTCGCCATTGCACAACCTACCTGTTCTTATTACTCAGAGAATGTTCCCCTGGATATAAAATGTCTTCTCATCTATTCTTGAAAATGAGAGTTTGTACTTGCACATGTCTGGCTCCCTATCACAGAAAGAGCAACCCTGCTTGATTCACCCAACTTTCAATCTTTGTCACATGAGAAATGAGACGGTGAAGCTGCTTTTCTCCATTGTGATTGGTCAGGCTGAGGTGCCGGAAGGACAGAGGCCTGCAGGGCGCTACGGTCATGAGTAAGTGTCGCTGTTACTCACCAAATAGAGCGGTGATTCTGAAACACAGCTTGTCTACTTAGAGCCTGTGAGCATGTAACCCAAGTGGTGATGGATTTTTTTTTTTTTTGTAAAGTATTGAGTTATAGTCACATAAAATAAAGCATACACACTGAAGTGTAAAATGTGGTAAATTTTGAAATACACACATAGTTATCATGAATATAAGGGTTTTAAAAAAATTATTTAGAGATCAACACTGGCAGATATGCCATTTAAGGGACACAATTCTAGAGGAAAACATACAGATATGTACACTCAGAATCACACCCATAAAAACACCCCATCCTGTGCACACAAGCCCACTCAATTCAGAAGGAACAAAAGTGCTGTTGATAAACAGGTGTGTCCTTTACCAGGAAACTCACTCCCGTCACTGCTCCTCCAGTCTCATTCCTGTGGGAACCCTGCCGTCAGGGTGACCTTCCAGGCGACAGCCAGCAGCAGAGCCCTGCTTTCCTACCACCTTGATTTCTTCTCACCAACAGAACAATTACAGAACAGGGACTGTGTGAGCTTCCTCTAGAGACCACGTGTGAGGACAGACAAGAGCACGCTGAGGGTCAGGTCACGTGTGAGCTGTGGGTGCAGGTCCTGTGTTCTCCTGGGACTCTAAGGGACTGCAGTACACTCAGTGGCCCCAGAAGGAAGTGTAGACACAGGAGCGAGAAGGGCATGAGCTTCTCCTGGACAGTCTCACTTGGGTCCTTAGTAGTTGCCAGCTGCAAAATTTCTAATGCAAGGAGGGAAGGTTTCTGGGGAGGAAATGCATCCACCACATGGTTTATACACTGATGCTGCCCTCTGTGAATTCACTCTTGAATCAGGTGTGTAATATGTGGGTTACAAATAAATCCATGCTCCCTTTACTATTATCAGCCAAGTGTCAGGAGCTCAGGATCTACTGAAGGCAGAGGTAGGAGGGCTGAGGAAAGAAGAAACCTGGATGGAGAGAGTCCAGGCTCGAGGGCAGCACCCGGATCTGGGGAGAGGCTCTGGTCTGGCCGGGGAGGGGCTGGAGGGAGCTTATCCTGGTGCCTTGGATGGAGGGTGGCTGCTGAGTCCCCAGTGTAGTTCCTGCTCCGCTGCCCAGAGGTCTCCATCAGGGAGCCCAGATCCCAGGACTGTCTTATACACCCGTGTGCGGAGCAGGTAAGTCATGATGGAGTGGAGCTGGGAGAAGAAATGAGAAATGCCTGGTGCATGGACGCTGTCCAGCTGGATGCTTTGGGGGAGGGTAAGCGAACAGTGGAGAAGACGGAGCCTACTGGTGTGTCTGCGTGTCATGTGTCACTGAGTGCTGTGACCTGTACCCGAGAGGTCTGTGCTGTGATCCCACCTGGGAGCCAACACCTGACCCTAGTCTGGGGCCCTCTTTTCTGTGCTCATGGGGATCCCGCAACTGTGTTCTCACAGGTCCTTGGGGAGTCACAGACCAGGTCCCCTGCCCCAGCTCCACCCCCTCCCAGGATAAGCTTTCCAGGCAGCAGGGGAGTATTCAAGCTCTAGGGTGACCTTGGACAGCCACAGGCAGGGGCTGGTTTGCATGAATGGCCCCTCCTTCAAGATGAGCTGCAGAAAGTAACCAGAGGGACATGGGGAGCCCAGAGCCAGCTGAGGAGTCTGGGACAGAGCTGGGTTGGAGTCTCCACCCTGACCTGGGAGCCTCTGATCGGCACTCCATTCACTGCACAGGTGGCCGTAGGCCAGGAGCAGGGCTGGGCGGGAAAGGGCCAAACAGCCCTGAGCCTGTCCTTGTACACTGACTGTCCTTGCTCTTCCTCTGTGTCTCTCTCATGACCATCAGGTTCCTGGGCCAGTCGGCACTGTCTCGAGTATCTGCAGGTTCCCAGTCCGAGGGGCAGGAAGTCACCAGCTCCTGCAGGAAAGTAGCGAGGACATTGGGGGTGTGGTGTGTCCTGTTACCAGCAGCTCCCAGAAGTGCCCCCAAAGTTCTCAAGTGTGGGGACAAT
The DNA here is from genome assembly GCF_036850995.1 of Saccopteryx leptura. Taxonomy (NCBI): domain Eukaryota; kingdom Metazoa; phylum Chordata; class Mammalia; order Chiroptera; family Emballonuridae; genus Saccopteryx; species Saccopteryx leptura. The sequence continues at coordinate 199,526 of NW_027095734.1, forward strand.
GGTTGGCCCCACTTGTCTTGCCCAGATTCTCAGGAAGGCCAGGAGAACTGGCCTCCCTGATCATCTCTGGGCTCCAGCCTGGGGACAGGGCTGATTATCACTTTGCAGCATGGGACAGCAGCCTCCGTGCTCACACAGTGCGCCCAGCCTGTGGGGCTGACACCTGCACACGCTGGCTGTCCAGCTCCACCCATCGGCCACCACGTCTGCTGGATCCTGTTCATTTGTTTGGCAGAAGCATAGGGTTTCAGACTGTTAGAGTTTTCCAGAGAAAAAGATGACACAGAAATTATACACCTAAAAGTTAAGCTAAATTGTGAGCCCCAAGAACTAAGATAACTACTAAGAAGGGTTCTTTGTATCTAAGTGAGCTCACATTTAAAAACAGAGCCTAGCAAACAGAATAGAGTGCCCAGAAATAAACTCACACCCATGTGGTCAGTTAATATCTGACAATGGAGCTGTTAGAGATAAAATTATTCAAGACTTATGGAGACAAAATACCTTGGCAAGGCAGCTTTAATAACTTCTGCAGAAGGGCGTGCAGCTGCTATCGAAATACAGCCAGCAAGCAGGTGAGCAGAGGGCAAATTCTGATTTTATCCCTAATGCAGGCCCTAGGATGCTGGGTCTTGCTCCATTGGCTGGAGTGTTGAACATACAGTCTTATTTATTCTCAGTTGGCTAGTTTAAATGGCTGCACCCAGGTGGAAGGGAGAGATGGGGATATCATTAACTAGGTAAGGGGGTTGGGGAATGGTTGGAGGACTGGACATAGGGGCTGAGGGATTGGTAAACAAGTTAGCTATTTCTCATTCTATTCCAGGGTTAGAGGAATCTGAATGAAGCGGGTTGGGAATTAGTTGAAGAAAAGAACCTGAGTTAAACATTTCCTTCAGAGCCAAGAACATACAATATGTTAAGCACAGTCTATTCAATAAATGGTGTTGGAAAAATTAGGCAGATACATGCAAAAAAAGAAAGAAAAAGAAAAGAAACCAGACCAATTTGTTAAACCATACACAAGAACAAACCCAAAATAGATTGAAGAATTAAATGTAAGATTTGAAACCATAAAACTCCTAGAAGAAAACATAGGCAGTAAAATCTCTGACATTTCTCTTACCAATATTTTTTTCTGATACTGTATATCTTCACAGGCAAGAAAAACAAGAGAAAAAAGAAACAAAAGGAAGTACATCAAATTTAAAGGCGTTTTCATAGCAAAGAAAACCATCACTGAATGGGAGAAAATCTTTGTGAATGATACTGTACATCTGTACACTTGAAACTAATGCAAAGTAATACTGAATATAAACTGCAATTGAAAATAAAATTTAAATAAAGGAAAAACAGATATCCAGGATATGTGACCTGTGAGCCCCAGGTGGCCTCTGACAATCTCCTGCCTGTGCCTGCTCCTTGCCTTGGCTGTGATGTCAATTTTCTGAGTGCTGTCACCTTAGGGAAGCTGGGGTCCTTTTCTCCTGAGATCACAGGCTGAGGGGCTTCTGATCTCCAAACACTTGTCCCTCCACATGAAGACCCTCCAGTTCATCCCACTGGCCTCTCCTCTCTTTTGCTCTGTGGGTCTTTGTTTGGGAAAATATGCAAGAAATATTAGTTGTTTTGGACCTAGACCTTATAAACCCAGTTCCCATTCTATGCTTGGAGTTCTTAACAAATAAACTTGATCAAAGCTAATGAAGATTGGAGAACGGGAAATGAGAGTTTGTAAGTCACATAATGGAAAAAGAACCTCTAAAAAAAAAGGTAAAGTTTTATTCATAATAATGTTCTTTTTATATCAATTCTTGTATTGAAAAAAATTTACAAAACTATATAAAAATGTTTTAACTACCTAAAGAGTCAGAAGAAAGGAAGTATTGTCGGTATCACCTTCAAGGGTAAATGAGAACCTGCAGAAGCATCAGGAACACAAGACATTGTTTCCCTGACAGCACTGTGTTCTCATGGCAAAGGGGACATAAAAAGCCAAGACATGTCCACTTGAGACCAGGGACCTGACAGGAAACCCTCATGATGACAAAAACAAACAGCAAAAACAACAGCCAAGTATCACCTGTAAGAATCATCCAAGTAGACCTATTATCTGGTGTGAACTAACGGGGTTCTCTCTATAAGCATCAAAAAAGTGACTCAAAATGATCATGCACCGGTATTTACCTAACTCAGGGGCCAGAGAGAAGTAAACTCAACTGTCATGTAATCCTTGAATTTCTGATAACATAGCATTTTAATGAGCTGTCTGGAGGTCATTAGTCACCGGGAAAGAATAATGCCTCAACCCCAATGACCTGCTTATTCTACTGCCCTGGGTACTGACATCAGAAACATCCAGCTGTAAAAATAAGAAAGCTTTCGCAGATGACCTCGGTGGTGTGAAATAGGCTGGAGGACATGAGTTCTGAGACCAGCAGGGGGCGCTGGTAGACGGTGCCTAAGAGCTTCTGGGCCAGAAAAGGGAGCAAAATGCTCTACTGGCTCTTGTGCAGTTGAGCAGGCAGTGTCCTAAATGAACTGTGACTTTCTTATATTCAGTCCCCCAAAAACCACACGAGCACTGAGCTCTGACACACACACACACGTGTCTCTTCTCTCATTCTTCTCCCATCATGGAGTCACTGCCCCGGCCTGCTTTACAGGCAAAGATACATGCACAATCATACAATAAAAGTACATTTGCTTGAGCAAATTTTACCTACAGTGATTCTGGGAAGATAGGAAACACCTGGGGAGGGATTATCTCAAAGCCAACAAGCCTCAGCAGGCAGAGCTCTGGGCTCTCTGTCATGGCCCAGGTTCCTCCCCTCCCCTCCTCACTCCCTGCACAGAAAGTTTCCTTTAGTAGAAAGTAAAAACTTATAAGTCAGGGGAGCATTTGCATTGCCTTTTGCTCCTACCATCTGGGCACAACTGGTCGGTCAACCCATTTGTTCTGCCACCTTCTAACCCTGCTCCCTGAGCTCTAGATCTGATGATGTGATGGTGCTGTCTCTTCCAATAGAGAGAGAGAAAGAGAGAGAGAGAGAGAAAGAGAGAGAGAAACTAATGTTGTCATTCTAGCAGATTAAAGGCACCAAACCCAAGAGAAACAGTACCATGTTGGAAAATTACCCCAAAAATCTCATTGATGATCATAGTTGATAGTTGCACAAATACCTCTTTACATGAGCAAGAAGAATCTGTGTCATATCAAGAAAAGTTCTCTTTGACCCCTCAGGGAGAACTGAGCCTAGGTAGGATATGAGCACCCTCCCTGGGTGATGGTGGTCCAGGAATCTGGGGGGAGCAGATGTGAGGAGGTGTGGTCAGTCTGCAGCCACTGTTCTCTCAGACATGAAAGCACCTGTCAGTGTCCTGCAGGACCCACAGGGGGTGCTGCTCTGTCTCTTTCCTGCATGTGAAGGGCTCTTCTCCCAAGGGCTGTATCTCCCAAATCCAGACTTTCAATACCTGCTAATTTCATGGGAATTAGTTGGTTTCTCATTCCCACCCAGATCTGCCCCACAGAAAAAGTTGCTATGACCCCCAGAGCCAGGAGATGCCTGCGGCAGTCTGTAAGGGTGGCCGACCTCAGGGATCCCTGTTGCTACCATGACTCCCAATGTGCTCATGATGGAATATGTCCTAAGTGCATTGGCCCTTCATCTGCATCATATTAGCTGTTATTGTTACTGTCATTTCTCATTTATTTCAGCATTTTATAGTGATTTATAGAAACTGATAGTTTGCATTTTCAGCTTTCTAATTCTTTTTTTTCTTAAGTGTTAATATGCCTTACCTCAAAATTTGATAGATATTAAACTTTCTCTATTTCTGTACAATCCCCACTCTATGTTTGTATAATAGAAATAAAAACTTACTATGAATTTTTCTAGGGCATGAGTTGTGGCTCTTAAACACATATGAAGAAAATAAGAATGAAACACGACAGTTTTAATACACAGAGTATTGGCTACTGATTCCAAAATAAATACTGTAATTCATAGTTTCATTCCACACTATGATGAGCACCCACTGTGTGTGATATCTCCCCAGTTACTGGAAGCATTCCATCTCCCTGCTCATCCCCTTACATCCCAGATCCCTTGTTCACTCTTTCCATTCCTTCTGCTCCACGGTAGAGTGTGAAGGGAATAAGAGTTTTTAATTGTTCTATGAGGCCTTAGCCAGTTGGTTCAGTGGATAGAGCGTCACACACCATATAGATGTCCTGGGTTCAATTCCTGATCAGGGCACACAAGATAAATGACCATCTGCTTCTTCCACCCTCCCTCTCTCCATTTTCTCCCTTTTCCCCTCCCAAACCAGTGGCTTTGTTGGTCGGCGCATCAGCCTCAGGTGCTAAAAATAGCTGGGTTGATTCGAGCATCAGCCCTACATAGGAGTTGATGGGTGGATCCCAGTCAGGGCATATGCAGGAGTCTGTCTTACTATCTCCTCTCTTCTCATTTAAAAGAAAAAAGAAAAAAAAATTTCTATGATATTCACATTAACTTGTTCACATAGTGTTGTTTCACTTCTGCTAATAAGATATCTGTTCCTATTTTGTTATATCACAGGGGTCCCCAAACTACGGCCCCTTGAGGCCATTTATCCGGCCCCCTGCTGCACTTCCGGAAGGGGCACCTCTTTCATTGGTGCTCAGTGAGAGGAGCACATTGACCATCTCATTAACCAAAAGCAGGCCTATAGTTTCCATTGAAATACTGGTCAGTTTGTTGATTTAAATTTACTTGTTCTTTATTTTAATTATTGTATTTGTTCCCGTTTTGTTTTCTTACTTTAAAATAAGATATGTGCAGTGTGCATAAGGATTTGTTCATAGTTTTTTTTATAGTCCGGCCCTCCAATGGTCTGAGGGACAGTGAACTGGCCCCCTGTGTAAAAAGTTTGGGGACCCCTGTATATCAGATGTTAATACACATCTCATAATTTCATGGTAACATTGTAACATTTTCTCCTCAAAACCACCTTTCATTTGAAGCTACTTCATACAGTTAATGTCTTCTTAGAACAAAACAGAGTTGCCATCCCTCCTGATAGTGCTGCTCTGTGTCAGCAGCCCCAGCTCTAGTCCCCCAACTACTGCCACTGGGACAGGGCTGAGGACTGCATCAAGGAGAAACCCCTGTCCCTCCATAGCCTAGACATGAAATCTGTGAATTCCCAGAGAACTCACTGCTGGTGGGTGGACTGACTGTTCAGCTGCTCCGTAGAAGACAACAAGGGATTTTCCTAAGGAGAGAAGAAATGGTCCCAGGGATGGGGTTGGATTGGGGATGAACTAGATTTCTCAGTCCAGGAGGCAAACACAAGCATCTCATTATGCAGTCTGCAGCCATTCCAGAGAAGAAATTCAGAATTCAGACACTAGGAATGTGGGGCTACTAATTTGGTGACAGATGTCAAATCACCTTATTCGGTGTCTCAGTCACCGTGCAGTCATTGGTCTATGTGAGGTTCCAGCATCTGCTTCTTTCAAGATCCTGCTCAGGGGACATCAGGGTGACACCGGGGCAGAAAGAGATAAAAAGCTGATTTGCATGAAGCACCTTTTCCTCCTAATGATCTGGAGGCATAAAAAGTCCCCAAGGAACACACACTTCAACCAAATAGCCTGAAGAGGCATCCGGAGAGTCCCCACAATGGTCGGGACAGTGCTTCTGCTCGGGCTCCTCGCTTACAGCTCAGGTCAGGGGAAGGGACTCTGCATTTTGAGGGACACATAAAATCAGGGTCTCAGGGTGATCTTGGCTCCCATAACACCTGTGTCTCCTTGTGGATTTTAGGTGTGGATGCTCAGACTGCAGTGACTCAGGAGCCATCCCTGTCAGTGTCTCCAGGAGGGACAGTCACACTTACCTGTGGCCTCAGCTCTGGGTCGGTCTCTACTGGGAACTACCCCAACTGGTTCCAGCAGACCTCGGGCCAACCTTTCCACACTCTCATCCTCAGCACAAACAGGTGACCCACAGGGGTCCCTGGTTGCTTCTCTGGATCCATCTCTGGAGACAAAGCCGCCCTCACCATCATGGGGGCCCAGCCCGAGGATGAGGCTGAGTATTACTGTGCTCCGTGACAGCGCCCATTAACACAGTGACAGATGCGGGTGTGGAACTGAGACAAAAACCCCAGGCTCAGCCACAGCTCTGCCCCTTTCTGTGTGTGCAAAGCTGAACACAAGGCCCAGAAGTGTGTCTGGTGTGTGAGAGAAATGTGAATCTTTGGGGGTCACAGGGCAGACTGTGTAAACAACCACTGAGATTCCCACCTCCTAGTGCTCACGCCCTGTGTGAGCCCTCCCTGGAGTGTGGGCTGGATGCCTGGGCGATGAGTCTGAGATTTCGGGCTGGGACAATGAAAAGGCGTGACCACACCATGGCAGTAGCCCGGCCAGAGCTTCTTCAGGCTGTACCTAGACAGGTTGTTACAGGGACAGTCTCCAGTGAGGAGAGCAAAGGGACTCCCTGGGAAGGGGGAGATGAAGAGAGACAAACATGCCCTGGAGGTGTCACTCAGCAGCAAAGTGGGGACTCCTGGGGCAGAGAGCTCCAAGGGCAGCAGCAGTCTGAGGTCTGTTATGGCCCCAGGACTTGTTGTCAGCAGTGAGTGTGAGTTGAGTACAGTTTTATAGGGTATGCAATTCAAAGCAGTCGGGCTCTGCATGGCTTAAAATAATCTCAACTGGGCTCCACTGACACCAGTTGGGTGTCTAAAAAAGTTAAATTTAATACTAATAATCCCAGCCTCCTGTAAAGAAATAACAACATAGGGACCAAAATGCAGAGGTGTACAAATATATATATGATATATAGCTCTTCATTCTGATTCTGATTCTAACATTGTAAGAGATAGACACAGCAGAAGTGAAGTGACATCACTTGTGATATTGGTCATAAAAAGACTAGCCTGTCTTCATTGGTCTTTCTTGGTTTGTCATTCTAGAGGACATGTTGAAACTGGCGGCAGACATAGGTCACAATTTCGAGGTCTAGATGGCTTCCAGGTTCACATGGCTACATGTACTGCAGTGCTTACAGGCTGGGAACGGGGACTATGGGTCGGGCTTGGATTCCAGGGTTCATAGGGTGACAGTGAAAGGGGCATGATAGTCCTCCAGGTACCAAGTAAAGAAGCCACGGGGAACAAGTGGATGGCAGAGCAAATTCTGAGCACAGGACACACATGTCAAGAAAAAAATGACCTGCAAAGTACAGTAAGTTGTATGAACATCTGCTAATGTTTCACTTGAATAACTAACTGGGAGATAGCCGTTTGTCCACAAAACGTCAAATGTAAAACTCAAAGTTCACCCCATGATGAAGAAATACTAATATTTGACGCTTTAAGCAAAAATCTCAGAAAGAATCTTGTTGCAAATCTCTGGGAAAAAGATGTTTGGGTTTGTGAGCTCTGTGGACAGAGAAGCTTCTGACCTGAAAGAAGTAGATAATGAAAGCCTGTAAATGATTGTCAAGATTTGTGGTCCCATTTGACCTTTTTTCTTCTACAGTGTCACATGCTGTGAGTACGGAAACTGCACACATTACATACTATTGATTCTACAGTCCTGGGTAGTGACATCAAAAATATCCAATTGCCCAAACCAGAGTCCTTCCAGAGAGCTGGGTGGTTTGGAAAAGGCTGCAGGACATAAGTTCTGTGATCAGCAGGGGGCGCCTGTGAACTGTGCCTGAAAGCTCGGGTTCAGTGCCAGACTCAGTGGGAAAATACTCCACTGGCTCTTGCACACTTGGGCAGGCAGTGTCCTCAGTGAAGTGTAACTTGTTTACACATGAGGACCCAGAAAGGCACATGAGCAGTTGGCTCTGACTCACACACTTACCTCATATCTCAGCCCTCTCCCCTCATGGATTCAATTGTCCAGGCCTGGTTGATAGCTTAAAAGAGATAGGAAACAACAAAACAAAACTGTATTTTCTTGAAGAACTTGACCTGCACTGCTCCATGGGCACAGGATAGGAGACCCCAAAGCAGGGATTTTTAAATATCAACCATTAGTCCTCAGCAAACAGAATTCTGCGGATTCATGAGCATAGATGATATTTCCTCTTACCTTGTCTCTCCCTGAACAGAGTCTCCTTTACAGGAAAGAGACTGAATGGGAGGATCGGACGTTTGCACTCCTCAGCGCCATCATCTGGCACCGGTGCTCATTACCCAGGATGTCTGCCTCCGTCTGACCCGCTTCCGGGGGCCGGGTCAGATGCTGCTGGCTCTGCCATCCACAATATCGAAGTCCTTGTTTACATATGTTGAAAAGTATTTACTAAAATGAGCTCATCCATTCTAAGCTCATTTTGTCCTTCTAGGAAATCAAAAAATCCCTACCAAACAGGGACAATATCAGGATTGAAGATTAGAAGCCAGTCCCATTTATAATCATAACTGAGAGATGCATGAATCACTCAGCATATGAGCGAGGGGGAGGCATGAGGATGGGGTCATGACAACATTCCCGCAGATGATGAGACTCAATGTACACAGTGCTGTGTGCTCAGGAGGAAGCGGGACACATAAACCCCCTTTGAGACCCCTGAGCAGCCTCAGATCTTACCTGGGTTTCCAGGCACTGGAGATGAGTGTGTTGGGAAAACAGGTGTTTTAAATAGGGGCTTTTGAGCCCTGAGTGGCTGTAGATCATAGCCAGTGTGTTGAATTCCCTGGAGAAGCAACCATCTACTCCTCCAATCCTCATTCTTCTCTTTCTCCTTCTCTCTCTCTCTCTCTCTGTCTTCCTCCTGTAGCCATGGGTTAATTCCAGCAATATGGTCCCTGGCTCTGAACATGGCTCCATGGCCTCACCTCAGGTATTGAAATAGCTTGGTTGCTGAGCAACAGAGCAGCCCCTAGTAGGGGGCTTGCTGGATGTATCCTAATTGGGACACAAGTGGGAGTTTGTCTCTCTGCATCCCTGCTTCTAAGTAAAAAAAAAGAAATTTAAAGAAAAGGAATAATTTTGGGCATTTGGTCTATAACATAATAAAGGGAAAACAGTCTATATTGTTGGAGGTGAAATGGATTATGTAGTAAACGTCAGTGTGTATGTATTGCTGACCAACATGAAAGATAAGGTCTCTGATACCCCTTAGTAGCGAAAGTTACAACCTTAGCCCAATGCCCTCTTTGTCTACAATCCCAGCAGCCCCGGGTCCCTCTGTGATGTCACAAGCAGCTTCAGAAGAGAGGATCAGGACAGCAGTGCTCCTCTACTGGAGGGTCCAGTGTGTCAGAGAGGACAGGAGGGGTTGGGGTCTTAAGGCAGAGTGGGACAGTGTGTGACAATCCTGAGATTGCTCCAACCAGCTGGCACATCACTCGGTGTCTCCAGGGAGCTTCAGGTATCAGTGTGCTCACTGGGTGAGCTGTCCCCCCAGGACCCATGGTGATCTAGAGCCAGGTGCCTCTGGCCCGGGCTCATCTCCTCCTTCCTCTCCTTCTGGTCTGTGAGGACCTGGCACAGAGGACAGGAATACCTGCAGAATGCTGTGAATAGTAATGGAGATAAAGGTCACCTTTTCTTGTTGCTGATTTTTGTGGAAATGTCCCTTCCGCATTTCAGTAACTAAGATGCGTCATTTAATACTAAGTTATGCATGTGTGTGAGTGTTATTACCACATTATAAATGCATATGTTGCTATTTTTATATGGCTTTTCAGAAGTTGGTGTTAAACCTCAAAGTGCTTTGCCAGCATCAATCAAGACAAAATGCTCATATTTATTGATGTATTAATGTATTTTTTCTATTAAAATATTTCCTAATAATAAACAAAATTAGTGTCATTAGAATAATACACACTTTATAATAGTGCATAGAATTATTTATTTTACTAAGCTTTTTTATTTTATTTTAAACAGTTGTAGCAATATTTAATGTGATTGGACTATGATGTTTCTTTTTTAGTAACTTATGAATAAGTGTGTTTATCAATGCTATAACCAAAAATATTAAACTCTACATAGTTTTGGGTATTGAGGAAAAATATGAATAATATAATTGGAACCTTGAATCTCTGAAGGTTTGGTCATGGTTTCTTGTTTTATATTAAAATATTTCTTACTATTAAACAATTTCTACATTAGAATAAATTACACCTTATGAAAGTGTATAGAATTATTTATGTTACTAAGCTCTATTTTATTTAAAAAGTTTATAACAATATTTAATGTTATTGGACTCATCTCAGACTTCACCTCCACAACTGAGAGAGAATCCATGTCCCGTGCTCTAAGTCACTCAGTGTGTGGTACTTTGTTGCAGCCGTCCCGGGACATAGGACGGCGGGACAGCCCACAGCCAGTGACAGCGCTGAGGGCATCAAGTTCACAACAGTTGGAAGTATAGCAGAAGCACCAACCTCGACATGATGACTTGAAGGTCAGGGAACTGTGTCCATAGTGTATAAATGTGACTCATCAGTGCTGTGCTGTGCTCTGTCCTGAACAGAGACACTGTCTGAATCCCTGGAGGACAAGGTGTACAACTGGCCCCTCTTCTCATCAGTGTGGGAGAGCCCCACCAGGTCAAGAAACACCCATCATGAGAAGTTAACCTTCAGGAAATGATCCTGCTCAAGATGAGTTTTAGCTGCTCTAACACATTGGGGTTGACTTCCTTGAGGTCTCTTGTCATGTCACCTCTGCCCAATTTGAGGTAAGCAGACAGCTACAGCAACAGCTATGGGAAGCAGGAACTGTGTCTGATGGGCATTATTCACCATGCTACACCATGCTGTATCTAAGCCTGGGCACCAGGGGGCGCACAAGGACTGTTCCTGAACGTCTGGGAGCAATCAGAGCTGGGACCTGTTACTTGGCATTACCTGAGGCTCTCTGCTCAGGGCTCACAGCTGTGACCTTGTCACCCTTCTGGGCAACAGAGAACCCCACCACTACCCACTCTCTAACATCCTCTGAGGCAGGAATGTGAGCCCAATTCAGTGAGGGATAAAAAAATCTGGTGGAATCTCATTTGCATGAGTAGCCCCTCCCCCTTGCAGAGTATGAAGAGGGGCAGGGAGAGATGTGGGGGAAGCTCTGCTTCAGCTGTGGGGCCACAGAGACAGGACTCAGGGATGATCCCCACCATGGCCTGGTCGCCTCTCCTGCTCACCCTCATTGTTCACTTCACAGGTGACTGGATAAGGGGACAAGGGAAGGGACTTTGGGAAGACACATGGAGTCTTCTTTGGACTCTTGCCTCCTAACCCAGAATCACCATCTTTGTGCCCCTCTCTCTTCCAGGATCCTGGGCCCAGGCTGTGCTGACTCAGCCACCCTCAGTGTCTGGGACTCCGGGACAGCGGGTCACCATCTCCTGCACTGGGAGCAGCTCCAACATTGGGGATGGTTATGATGTGCAATGGTTCCAACAGCTCCCAGGAACAGTTCCAAACGCCTCATCTATGGTGATAGCAATCATGACCTGGGGGTCCCTGAGAGATTCTCTGGCTCCAAGTCTGTTAGTTCAGGCTCCCTGACCATCACTGGGCTTCAGCCTGAGGACAAGTCTTATTGTCACAATAGCCCTGTGACGACAGCCTCAGAGCTCCCACCGTGCTCCAGGCCAGTGGGGAACGGAGACACAATCCTGTTTTCTCCCTGCGATGGTGCCTCCCTGAGAGACACATATTCTGCCAAGACAGCTTCTTCCTTTTCACTTTGGCCAAAAACTGTGGTTTGAGAACCACTGCAGGTGACTTTGTCCAGAGAACATGCCCTCATAGTCTCAGATTCTGCCCTCAAGCCTGTCCTTGGTGGCAATGCATAGTCTGGCATTTTCAAACTGAGCAGAAATCCCTGGTTGCCGGAGATATGACCTGAGTCCATGAGAACACGTTAGCGCAGGGCCACTGTAACATAAGAAACAGACTGGGCGGCTTATTCAACAGAAACAAATTTTCTCACAGGACTGAAAGCTGGAAGTCTAAGATCGAGGTGTTGGCTGGTTTTGTTTCTCCTGAGGCATCTCTCCTTGGCCGAGGGCTGCACTGCAGCTGAGACCACACATGGCCTTTTCTCTGGGTGTGCTCACCACAAATTTCTCTGCCTGTCTTATATTAAACCAGCTCTACTTGATTTGGGCACCCACTCTGTATGGCCTTGGTTACCTTAATTACTTCCTTAATGTGTTTGCTCCGAAGACAGTCACATTGTGGCTGCGCTTTACCACATGATATTGAGGTGACACTGTCACACCCATATCAAAGGGGGAGGAGAAATCCAGGGGCTCAGAGTCCAGGACAGTTGTCTTTCCAGATAATGTACATCCATGCCATTTGCTCAATACCTACCACAGGCTAGACGTAGGTCTAGGGATTCAAATAACATGGACAGGGCAGGAAAGTTCACTCCACTGCTAGGGTGTTGTAGTCTGGGGAAGAGGGATCAACCAAGCCGAAATATTCTTTCTATAGGCTGGTTTCTGACATGGATACAGAATGTCTCTGTAGTCACAGGCATCTCATATGCATGACAAACCCTGGGAATGAAGAGGCGGTCCCTCCCTGACCATTAATCAGGAATCCCGTTTTCAAGGTAACTAAACACAATAATTCACACCATCGCCCCTTCAATATTCTTGTTATATGGAAAGGGCTTCTCATATTGGCTGAGGTAACATAGAGTCCATCCATTTGGAATTGAGGTTAGTTACAATTGAACAATTTTTTAGTGAGATTTGGGGTCCATATAGGAAAAAAAAATGATGGAAATTTGACCAGACATGTCCCCACTATGCTCATCACCCTTTCTTCTAATCCCATCATTAGTTCACTTTGTAACATGTATGGTGGACACTGGGATAGGGCAGGGGACACAAGCCAGGCGCTTCCCATTTCATGAACTGCAGCTCAGCTCCCTGGACATTCAGATATCCCTTCACTAACCAGTCTGGGCCAGCAGTCTGATCTGTGATGCACTGAACAGAAATTTAGGTGTTCTCATGAGAGATGGAAAAATTCCTTCATTTTAACAGAAGCAGTAAGAAGTTAAACAAAGTTTAGAAACTTTAATGGTAGTTATTTTCAAACTATGCCTGGGCACCATACCTCCACCTGTCATTCTGTCTGGTGAGGCCTATATAGAGTGCAGCACCCTAAACTATTTTCTGTCCACACACTCCATGTTGGAGTTCCTTCTGCTCCCAAAACAAAGCAACTTCTCCCTCTGTAACCTTTGTGCCATTGCTGAAAATGTCCGCCTCACAGAGGCCTGGTCACAGATGACATCAGAATCAGCCTGAGTCTGATTCAATTGTGACTGTGCCCCTCCAGGACATAAACCAATCCTGAGAGCCACAGGTAAACTCTCCTGGTTTCCCCAGTGTGGCTCTCCTTGTCACTGTCCTTCTGGAATTATCTGTGTGTATCAATCATGTCATGTCATGTTCTCAGACCTAGGGTCAATGATTTTTCTGAGTTCTAGCCTCTTATATTCTCATCTTCCTCCACCTATTAGCTAATGACCACAAAGAGTCATCTCCGGGCCATTGTCACAAAAATGTGTCAGTGGCTGTAAGGTTCTGAAACACGAGGTCAGCAAAGAAAATTTTAGTAGTTCTTGGTAAATATTCAAGGATCCTGAAAAAGTAATTTACTGAGGTTTTACTTGGACTCAGTTACAACAGCATAAAGAGATTATGAATAATAATACACTTAGCTGTTTCACTAAGTAACGTCAACATGTTGCAAAATAATTTTTAAAAAGTTACACACATAACTCTCACACAAACGGCAGGAACATGTTTCAAAAAGTATGTTCAACTCATATTTTACCTTGGAGATCACTAAAGCGCTAAATACTTATAAGGAATATTTTTAAATTGTGCTATTTTTATTATGCTAAGATATGGACAATAATGCAAATTGTGGGTGTTGGAAATAAGATGATTAATGTTGCAAATGGTAATGAAATGATAAGCTTTGGATTTATCTTCTCTTTTGACCAATATCAACAAATTAACATGATTCCACCTATATAGAACATTCAAAAAAGGACATCTAGATTTTGGATGTTCTCTTAGAGTTGCCATTTGATCTGTTCTAACAAGGACTCTGTTGTCCCTCTGTCCACATTGTCACTCTCTCTTCACGTCTCACCCCCAACACATGGCTGCTACCACTCTTCCTTTCCAGGAGCCTCAACCAGCCAGCAAGCTCAGTAACCTGACGAAACAAAGAGCATCTTCTGGGGCTGTGAAGCTCTTGCTTCTGTGACTCTGCATTTCAGAATTCTAATCATGTTTTTCCTGGCCTTCCCCTTCTCCTGGGTCATGTGATCTATCTCTGTCTTCCCTGTTCATATTGCCTGTGGATCTCTCTATATCTTCACCCAGACCCACTGGATACACATGTCATGCCCATGTCCCCTCAGGTCTCATGTTGTGTCTGATTCCTTCTCCTGCATGACCCCACCCACATTCACCCCTTTGCAGTTCCCTGAGAGAAGCAGCAAGTTCTCTGGTGTCCCTGTATCCAGTGTAGTAGGTGAGGGAGAGGCCCGCATACACCTCCCTCCCTCCCTCAGAGTCAGCACCGTGAGGCTGAGCTGAGGCTGTCTAGCTTGGTCTGGAATTCACTGCCAACTGCCATGCGGGCACAAAGCACCAGAACATGAGATGCTGTGTGAGGACACAGGCTCGGGAAGAATTCAGGCACAAAGCTGACCTGCACTCTCACAGGTACTTGTCCCTTCAAGTGTGATGTCCAGAGAGGGTAGTTAGTCAAGAGGAGATGGGTTTTGTAGTCTAAGTCCAGTACAGCTCTCTATGGGGTCTGAGGGGATGGGTGATGATCCACTGTTGCTGAGATAATGCAGAGCTTGCTTCACAAAAGGGAGTGAGGTGGGTCCATGGATGAGATAACAGCATTCAGGGTCGTGGAGACTCCCCTGAGTGGGTGACCTGAACGCACAAGCACTGACTGTGCCCTCTCTCCTCTGACAGCCCATGGGCGTTTTCTAGTAGTCCAGGGTGTGCGCTGGGCTGTGGGACACCAGGAGCAGGAACTCCCCAGTGTGCACCTGTGTCCCTCTTCCTGTGAAGTTCTTGACAAGCCCAGACCTGAGGTAAACTTCTCCTACTCAGGGTGTGAAATTACATGGAGGGTTACTATGGCAATGGTTCTAAGGGTTCTGGGGCAGATCTCTTACCTTGTGACATAGACATTGGTGACTGTCCCATTAGGGGTCCAGCCTCTTCTCTGGCTGCTGTGTGTGCACACGGCCTCCCTGACCTCCAGATTCCCACTGATGAGGAGACTGACCATCATTGCCACAGACTCAGTACAACCCAATGCCACAGAGAACTTCCCGCCATAGAGAAGTGAGGGGAAAATCTACCCTCCTTCCCCTGGGACCCATCACTGCTCTGTTCCTGACTGTTACCAACCTTGCTCAGGTTTTGACCTCTACTGACACTTTGGATTTGAAACCAGGGGTTCCCATGATCCTACTTTGGCCTGTATCTAGAGGTCAATGACAACATCTTTATTTCTTTATTGGTTTTCAATTCAAACAAAATCACTTTGTACCCAGTTGTACTATATCCCTCAGAGTTTCTGAGTGGTGTGACAAGGACAACGGAAATCCAAGATATGTGACCTGGGAGACCCAGGTTCTTTCTACCAACCCCATGCTTGTCCTTGTACTTGGCCTATAATTTCATGCTCATCCTGACTTTTTAGGAAACAGAAATTTTATTTTGATTTTCAGATAATCCTCTGGGGAACTGCTGTTCTCCATGCCTTGAGAGCTCCTCTCCAGAAAGGGTGTGGCTCTGAGGCCTGTCTCCTGCTCATGTCCTCTAGTTGAACCCCATGACCTTTCCTACTTTCCCTGTAGGTTCTCTTGTTGGAATAATAAAGAATAAATATATGTTGAATTTGGATCTAGACCTTATTAGTGCAATCCCAATTAAATCCATGGAGCTCTTAACAAATGAACTTGATCAAGGATAATGAACATTGAACAATAAAAAATAAATAAATCTCATAATGGAGGCAGAACCTTTAAGATGGGCAGATTTCCATTTATAAATTTTTAAATCAATCTTTGTATGGAGAAAAATTGCATAAATAGACAAAAACTATCTTAAATACCTCAAGAGTCAGTCAGAAGAAAGGAAGTATTTTCAGTATGACATACAAGGGTGAATGAGAACCTGCAGAAGTATAATGAACACAAGATGTTTGTTCCCTGACATGGCTATTTTCATGGTGAAGAGATATAACAAAAAGACACAGCATGTCCACGGGGGCTGGGGACCTAACAGGAAACCCTCATGACAGCAACAACAAACAAAGGCAACAGCAACCATGTTTTTAATGTGTAAGGATTTCCCAAGTAGAATTATCACCAGCTATGAACTAATAGCATTAATGGGGAACTTTCAGCCTAAGTCTATACTCAGTGTGGTCATGGCCCTGGCTGGATAGCTCGGTTAGTTAGCACATTGTCCGATACACAAAGGGTGTGGGCTTGATCCCAGGGCAGAGCACAAACAAAAACAGATCAATGTTTCTATCTCTGTCTCCTTCTTCTTTCTTCTCTCTCTACAATAAATAATAAAGTCCATGAGCTAGGAAAACAATGTGGTCATGCTCCAGTAATGGGTGCAGGGGTCATGCAGAAGTAAACTCAACTATCATGCAATCCTTTAACATCTGGGACCATAGCATTTTATGGAGCTGTCTGGATGTCATCAGTGACTTGAAAAAATTACAAGCCCAAAATTACAGAGCTGATCTATTCATTCTCTTGCCCTGGGTAGTGACATTGTAAAGATTCAACTGCAAAACCAGCTCCCTTCCAGGAGAGGTGGGTGGTGTGAAATGGGCTGCAGGATGTGCGTTCTGAGACCAGCAGGCGGCGCTGGTAGACTGTGTCTGAGAGCTCAGGGTTGTGGGCCAGGCAGGCTAGGAAAGTTCTCTACTGGCTCTTGCACACTTGGGCAGGCAGTGTCCTCACTGAAGTGTGACTTGTTTGCATCTGGTGCATCAGGTGTCGCATGAACAACTCAACTCTGACTCACATATTTTCCTCATATTTTATCTTCTCCTTTTATGAAGTAATTTCTCTGGTCTGATTTGCAGGAAAGATAGATAGAAAAGGACACAACAAAATTAAATCTTCTTGAAGAAACATGACCCACAGTGCTCCGTGGGCAAAGGAGTGATTTTCCCAGGGGCAACATTAGGCCTCAGCAAGCAGAGCTCTGGGCTCGGTCATGGCCTGGGTTCCTCCCCTCCCCTCCTCACTCCCTGCACAGGGAGTTTCCTGTGGTGGAAAGTGAACCGGTATGGGGGAGGGGCATCGCTTTCCCCTTCCACCAGATGCCCACAGCGGGGGCTGTTCCATTAGCTGTGAGGTTGCTCAACCTGCTTCCAGGTCATGGGCCAGAAGATGGCATGTTTGTTGGGGCCATTCTCAGTGTTTAGATGTACATAGATAATTTTATATACATGTATGTTTATACATATATAGGTGTGTGTATATATATAGTACAAAATTATAATCAGTACCTAAGTTTTGTGAAATAAAAACTATACATAAATATTTAACAGTGCTGACTTATGTATAAAAACACAGGGATGGATTCACAAACGAACTTAAATACATACATGCTTAAATACACATTCACACACAAATGCTACATACAAACATACACAACACATATCTGTCATGAGCAAGAAACTGTCCATGCAGAAATGCAAAGACTAAGCCTCTATAATGAATGCTAATTCAACCGTGCGTATGTTATTATTATTGTTATTGTTACTACAGTACATTTTTAATTTGTGAAAGTCAAGAATGCACTTATTAAATGATTTTTGATAACTCAGTTATTTTAGTTTTTGTAACTTGCTAGTTATGTAATTTAGAAATAAATTTTTTAATAAGAAGTTCAAAAATTTGCACAAATTAAGGAACAGAGGTAGTAACCATGAATTATGGTTTATTTCACTTATCAGTGAGATCATACGGTGTTTGTCAGTCTCTGTCAGACATATTTCAATTAGTTTATTGTACAATAGTTCTATCTATTTTTAGAAATACAAAATATTTATATATGTATTCATTTATTGATTAACATTAGGTTGTGTCTATATCTTGGCTTTTGTAAGTAATGCTGCCATGAGCATGGGGGTGCACGCATCTTTTTGAGCTAGTATTTTTTAGGACCAGATTGAAATAGCCAAGTCATACGATAGTGTATTTTTAGGAATCAAACCATGGGTGTGTGAATAGACACAGTGACCTGGTGAGCTGCAGTAACCAGCAGGACACCCAGGTCCTTTGGCCATGATTAGATGTGTGTTGAATGAACAGCAGGAGGTGCTATGGGCTGTTCTGAATTTCCACTAAAACAGGTAAGAACTATTCACTCAATGAAACCTGGGCCTGAGGGCTGGGCTCTGTGCTCCCTGGTAGGGAATAAGCAGGTGTCACTACTAACTTGTAGAGTCCCCTGATCCCAACTCTGTGTGGTCTCAGCAGGTGTTTCTTCCCAGGGCTCTCCCAAGGGATGAAGTCAAACTCCTTCTTCCTCGGTGTGGGGTGTGAGCTGAGCCCAGCACCAGGGCTCAAAGAGGGGCTGGCGGTCATTGAGGGACACACATTTGCATGGACAGCCTCTCCTCTGGCAGAGGAGGGAGAAGAAAAGGAGGCCTGGGGCAGCCCAGCTCCACTGTGGGCTCAGGGCTGTGAGCACCATGGCCTGAACCCCTCTCCTCCTCATGCTCCTCTCTCACTGCGCAGGTAGGGAAAGAACTCAGGGCCAGTCCTCGTTTCCCAGCTTCATTCCCTTTATGTTCAATCTAATGAAAAACTTCACTGTGGTCTCTGTCTCAACATTGACATGTGTTTGTGTTTGCAGGTTCCCTGTCCCAGCCTGTGCTGACTCAGCTGCCTTCTCTCTCTGCATCTCCTGGAGTATCAGCCAGACTCACCTGCACCCTGAGCAGTGGCTTCAGTGTTGGTGACTATGGTACAGTCTGGCACCAGCGGAAGCCAGGGAGTGCTCCCCGGTATCCCCTGTACTACTACACAGACTCATATAAGCACCAGGGATACGAGATCCCCAGATGCTTCTCTGGATCCAAAGACTCATCGACCAACTCAGGTGTCCTGCACATTACTGGGCTTCAGCCTGAGGATGAAGCAAACTATTACTGTGCTACATGGGACAGCAAGGCTAACAGTTACACAGTGTTCCAGACCCACAAGGGTGTGAGACAAACCTCCTCTCCACTCTCCAGTCCTGGTGCCATCACCCCTGCTGGGCTGTGACCAAGTCTGGCTCAGCCGTGACTCGTGTTGTCAGATGGTCATTCAGTACCTGCTGTTTCTGGGACCAGTAGTTGTGACAGTGTCACATCATTGTCTACAGTTCAACTATTAATTTTTTTTTCCTTCAGTTCAACTTTTATATGGATTTCTTGCCTATATGTTCTTTGCATGTCCATGTTACCACAGGCTGCAATTCATTGCTCAGAAATAAACATTTCCCATAGGAGACACTTTGAGGGATAATGCAAACTCATTCAGGCCAAGCTCAACTCAGGGTAACACAGTGACTGAGGTGATTCTGGTCTGAGTGCTCCCATCTGAATGTTGTGACACAGCCAACGTGCTGAATGAAGTGTATTCTATATAGGATCAGGGAACCATCAAAATTTCAAAAATAACCACAGTACTTTGTTTAAACAACATGTGTATTAAATACTTAAGGATAAATCTAAAAAAATTGAAAGTCTTATATAGTGAAAAGTATAAAACATTGGAAGGAAATTAAACTTAAGTAGATATCTCAGATTGTTGTTCAAAATAACAAAATGTTGTTAAGATGACAGCTTTTCCCAAATTGAATATAAAACTAACAGCAAGGTGTTCAGATAAAATATACATTCAATAAGGATGAGGTAGAAAATTTCAGCCAAGAAATGGAAACTGTAAGAAAAGATGTAATGGAAACAGAGGCCCTGGAATAACCTTCTCTGCTTCCATGCTTCCATGAGACCTGCTGCGGGGGGGGGGGGCTGCAGGAACCACACCAAGGAAAGGTGGGGACAGCAGCCTCCATCCCACAAGTGAACTGTGGTTGTGTGAGAAAGGTCTTTAATTTTCCATCCAGGATTCACAGGTGCAGGTTCCATTTGTAAGCCCCGGAAATACACTCAGGAGCCCGGAAGTCCGTTTTGAGACACTGGGTGAGAAGTCTTACTCAGCAAGTTGCAAGGACACACACAGTCTTTTATCGGAGTGAAGTGACAATCAGGAAGGAGATCCTCTACAGCAGAAGCAGCAGCGGCACGACGTGGACAGGGTGGCCTGGCAGCAAGAGCACCGGGCAGCAGCCCTCCAGCCGTGGGCCTGGAGTTCTGTCTCTGAGCCTTCTGACATGGAACCTCTGGCTTCCAGTCTGGCAAGGGGTGCTTCCCATGGGTCTCTGAGAGCCTGTCCCAAGTAAAGGCTGATCAGTAGGATGTGATATTGAATGATTTAACGATGTGTTGCAGATCTGTGAAGAATGAAGATACAACCCCTCCCCCTCCCTCTGTGGTCTCATCTCTCTGTGGTCACTTTCCTTCCTCTGACTTCACAGCAGAGGTGACTGCTGGTTATTGTCTGACTGTCCCCTGAGGACCTGAAGACTCACCAAAGTTCTCTGGCTTTGAGGATAACAGAAATATTTTCTAATCTCATGTTCCCAGTCTGGTTACTTCTGAGCAGAAAGACACTTTATCTTGGGGACACAGATTTCCTCCGGGTAATGAATGGAAGGGTTAGTGGGAAGTAGATGCCAATGTCTTCAGCTCAGGGGTTAAGGATCAATCAGAATCAGATCGGAAGGATCCCATGCAATCTAATCTCAGGCCTTTGTCAAGAAACTAAGGTGTGAGTATTTTTCTCATCTGCACCCTACCCCTGTCTGGTGGCTCCCTTCCTGTCCTCAGGAGGATACAGGAAGTAACCTTCCTGCCTAGTCTCCTGACCCAACCCTCAGCTCTGAGCAGATGTGTTCCCTGTAAGCTCCTGCCCTCAGATATCAGGCTCCCTTGTAAGTACTGGGATTCCCGCAGAAGCAGGAAACCAGGGGAGACTGCTCTGAGTCACAGAGGTCATCTCAGCTGGCGGGAAAGTGGGACCTCGATGCCTGAGACCCATGTGCTTAGTCCTGGATGTGCCCCTCATCTTATGGCTGAGTCAGGGTATCAGGGCGTGGTTATGCTCAGACTGAGAGAAATCCGTGACAGTTTATGAGGCAAAAGGAAGCCCACTGTCCTTGTCATTTCACCGTGTAAGGCACCTTCCTTAGGTCTACCAGTTCTTTGGAAGATTCTGGAAATGGAAGGTAAAGTCTCCATAGCAGGTGTTGGGAAGGAAACAAGAGAATTTTTTGAATGTAAAGCTTCACAGTGAACCAAAGAGGGGTCAGTAATGAAGGTAAAATTAGTCTATTTGTTTAAAAATGATCATTTTTGGTGATTTTTTAAAAATTCCAAACGTTTTAAGTGAAAAAATACACACACTTTTAATACATGCTTAAATGATACCAATTACATTCAATTACTACTCCTCATTTTATAAAAGTAAATATACACATAAAGAAATAAAAATACTCTTAATGTCTTATTGACTGTGCGTCTTTATTCTAGAGAGGAACATTGTTCCCCAAAATAAAAAACATCAGCATTGTTACCATTTCATTTGGACCATTCATCCTGGCTGCTGACACAACGACTGTGAAAAATGGCAACCAGGGATGTATCAGATCAATAATAGACATTTTAAAAAAGGAAGCTATTCAAATATGTGGAATTAATTTAATTTTTAAGTAATGGAGACTACCACCATGTACATAGAGAACTGGAGAGTGAATTGAAAATTCTAAAAATATGTATATATATAATTATAGGCTACAATGAATAAAAATAGTATATAGTATTAAAATTATTTCATTATATACATTATCTTGACCCAAGCATAATTATATATGTATATAAACTTTGACCATATCTGCAGGAAAAATAATTACAGAATTCAACAATGAATAAAAAAGAACAATGGAATAAGTGGTGAAGTATTTTTTACAAAACAACACACTAAAAATGTTAACACTGAAGTTAGGCTATATAAGCACTTTTATTATTTACCTTATTACTCATTTACACATGCTTTTCCTTGAGAAGGTACTGGGGTGTGTGTAAGTGAAGTTGATTCTACAAATTCCTCTTTGTTAGTGGGATCAGTAAATGGCAAACATTAGTTACTGATATCACACAGGGTTCTTGTGCCTTTTCAGTACCAGGGTCTCCAGCAGTGATCTGCCGCATGGTCCCTTTCAAGGTTCTATGCATGCTCTGTGCTAACTCAGATGCCTATGCTCTGGTTTAATGTCAGCTCTCTTGGTACCAGATAGAGCAGCAGAGTTGAGTAACACCAACTGCTCCCACAGGAGTCCCAAACAGTTATGCTGGTGATCCCTACCCTCAGGGTATCTTATTTGTTTTTTGGCTCCAGACCTGGTCACTCATTCTTAGTGATGCCCTGGGCTGCTGTCTAGGGATGGAATAGGAAAAGGAAGAAGGTGGTTATGACTAGTTGAGATTTGAAGGGATCCTTGTATTAACCCAGGGCTCTAGCCCTGAAAGCAAATGAGATAGAAGCCTTCTATCTGATCCCCAGCCTGGACTTTTGACTCACTCTCACCTCATGTGACCAACACCAGACTTGGAGAAACCTCGGGGTTTCAAACCTGAGTCCTCTGCATCTGAGTCTGATGCTCTAACCACTCCATCACCACTTGGTCAAGCCTATTTTTAAAAATTATTATTATTTAGAAATTAAAATTAATGTGGTGACATTGATCAATAAGAGTACATAGTGAGAAGACAAGATGGTGCTGGAGTAGGCTGACATACCAACATCCACCTCCCAGAACCAAAGTGTATTACAAACTAATTTTAAGAACTATCATCTGGAAAAACCAACTTTGGACTAAACTAAGAGGGCTCTTCAACCTAGGAACACTGAAGTAGCCACACTGAGACTGGTAGGAAAAGTGGAAACATGGAGAGGGCTGCCCAGCTCCCTGGAGCAGAGCAAATGGCAGCCGGGAGAGACTTGCGTGGCAGGAAGTGAGTTTAGCAGAGAGGGGAGGGTCTTGAATCCCAGGAACAAAGCCCCAGCCTGCAGCCACAGAGCCTAGAAGAGGCATATGGACAGTATTTAGCTGGATCAAGTCAGGATACTGTTTGTGAGAAAGAGACTGATTTCTAAGACCCAGGATTATTCTTAAAGGGACTGTGCAGAACACCTCTCTCACAACCACTCACCCGGGGCTCCAGGGAATGGGGAGAGAGGACAGTAGCAGGAAGAGAGTGTAATCTAGGAGGCACTGGGAGAAACATTTTGGGAGACAGCCACCCTAACCCCTGGGACAAGTCACTCCCCAAATCTGAAGTGAATATTTCCCCTGGAAATAGCAATACCATCAAAGGGAAGCACAACACCAGCCAAACAAGCTCTCCTGCAGCACTCAGAGCAGAGTCACTTAGAAGGAGGAAGCTTTTGGGTCTACAGTAGTGAGTGTTAGGGTCTAAGCTGCAGTGCCCCCACCCACATGGCTGAGGGCTCGCCCAAAGGCGGGTGGCGGTGAGACGCAGAAGTGCAGTTCTGTCGGCAAGAACAGAAGCCGGCTGGCCACCACTGAGTCCCAGGTATGAGCTCGGTCTTGCCAGGCTGGGGAGGAGAGGGCGTGCAAAAGCAGTCAAGCACAGCTGTGGGCAGTCTGCAATCCAGCCTGTGGGAGAAGGGTGGGAACCCCAAAAGGGGTGGAGACAGGCCCTTGAACAAGGGCGCAGGAGCACAGCCTTGCCCTGCCTGTGAAGCCGAGGCTTGTGGCCTGACTGGGGAGATGGCTTCTCCCACGGGAGAGGAGCCAAAAACCCAGAGCAGGCAGACTCCCGCTACTGAGCAGGGGCATACAGTTCCACCTGGCATGTGGAGCCAAGGCTTGCAGCTGTCCCATGAGTGGGCTCTTCCTGCAAGGATGAGGCGAAAGCCCGGAAACAGGCAGAGACCCACAGCTGAGCAAAGGTGCTCTACACTGCCCTCAGGGCTGAGCATAACGCCACCCACAGGGGCGGGGCAAAGGCCAAGGCCACCAAGGATTGTACCCCTGAGCACATGATCACAGCCACTTCCGTGAAAGAGAGGCATAAACCATAGCAATAGCCCCAGAGGGCAGGCACCGGTAATGCCCATACCCAAATGCCCTAGGCAGCAACGGCGGAGGGGGTGGCAAGCCTGCAGACAGACCAGACCTAGGGAACAGAGGCCACACCCAGTGGACACCAGTAGCCAAAACTTTCTTTACAAAGAAAAAATAAGAAGGCAGAGAAATGCAACACAAATGAATCAAAAGAAATCCCCAGAAAAGGACCTGAATGAATTAGATATAACCAAATTTCCAGATGCAGAGTTTAAAATAACGATTGTTAGGATGCTCAAAGATATTAGAACAAAAATAGTTGGTCTTACAAACACCTAAATAAAGAGATAGGAAATATAAAAAAAGGACATTGAAATAATAAAAAAGAAACAGTCAGAAATGACAAATACAATATCAGAAATGAAGAACACAATGGAAGGAATTAAAGGCAGGATGAATAAAGCTGAGAATCAAATCAGTGGGTTAAAGGACACGATAAATAAAGGTATGGAAGCAGAGCAGAAAAAATAAAAGAGACTCAAAAAAGTCTGAGGAAACTCTAAGAGAGCTCTGTTACAACATGAAGAAAAATAACATCTGCATCATAAGGTTTCCTGAAGAAGAAGAGAAAGAACAAGGGATAGAGACTTTGTTCAACCATATCATAGCTGAAAACTTCCCTCAATTAAGGCA
Source organism: Saccopteryx leptura (assembly GCF_036850995.1). NCBI lineage: Eukaryota > Metazoa > Chordata > Mammalia > Chiroptera > Emballonuridae > Saccopteryx > Saccopteryx leptura. The sequence continues at coordinate 224,482 of NW_027095734.1, forward strand.
GGAACCCTGGACGGTTGGCTCAGCGGTAGAGCATTGGCCTAGCGTGTGGAGGACCCGGGTTCGATTCTCGGCCAGGGCACATAGGAGAAGCGCCCATTTGCTTCTCCACCCCTCCGCAGTGCTTTCCTCTCTGTCTCTCTCTTCCCCTCCTGCAGCCAAGGCTCCATTGGAGCAAAGATGGCCCGGGCGCTGGGGATGGCTCTGTGGCCTCTGCCTCAGGCGCTAGAGTGGCTCTGGTTGCAACATGGCGACACCCAGGATGGGCAGAGCATCGCCCCCTGGTGGGCAGAGCGTCGCCCCTGGTGGGCGTGCCGGGTGAATCCCGGTCGGGCGCATGCGGGAGTCTGTCTGACTGTCTCTCCCTGTTTCCAGCTTCAGAAAAATGAAAAAAAAAAAAAAAAAAAAGGCAGGAAAACATCGCACATATTCAAGAAGCACAGAGAACTTCATTAAAGAGAAACCCAAAGAAATGAACACTAAGACACATCATAATTAAAATACCAAAGCTAAGTGATAAAGAGAAAATATTAAAAGCTGCTAGAGAAAAAAAGACTATTACCTATAAAGGAGCCCCTATAAGGAGGACTTCCAACTTCTCAACAGAAACACTTGAGGCCAGAAGGCAATGGCAAGAAATATTCAAAGTAATGCAGAACAAGAGCCTACAACCAAGACTACTTTATCCAGCAAGGCTATCATTAAAATTGAAGGAGAAATAAAAAGCTTTCCAGACAAAAAAAAAAAAGAGAAAACTCAAGGAATTCACTACAACCAAACCAAGGCTGCAAGCAATGCTAAGGGGCCTGTTGTAAACAGATCAAAGGAGAAAAAGAATATAGCAAAAGGGGAATACAGTTTTAAAGAATAAAATGTCAATTAACAATTACATATCAATAATGACCTTAAATGTAAATGAATTAAATGATTCAAACAAAAGACATAGGGTAGCTGCATGGATAAGAAAACAGGACCCATACATATGCTGTCTACAAGAGACACACCTTAAAAAAAAAGATGCACATAGACTGAAGATAAAAGGATGGAAAAAAATATTTCACGCAAATGGAAATGAAAAAAAAAGCTGGGGTAACAATACTTATATCAGACAAAATGGACTTTAAAGCAAAGACTATAGTTAGAGTTAAAGGTCATTACATAATGATAAAGGGAGCAATCCAACAGAAAGATATAACCATTATAAATATCTACACAACTAATATAGGAGCACCTAAATATATAAAGCAGACTTAGATGGATTTAAAGGGCAAGATCAACAGCAATACTATAATAGTCAGGGATTTCAATACCCTACTAACATCACTAGATAGATCCTCAAGAAAGAAAATTAACTAAGAAATAGGCCATACAATATCAACTCGATTTAATAGATATCTTCAGATCCTTTCAGCCTGTAACAGCAGAATATACATTCTTTTCAAGTGCTCATGGTACATTCTCTAGAATAGACCACATGTTAGGGCACAAAAGCGGCCTCAACAAATTTAGGAAGATTGAAATCATATCGAGCTCTTTCTCTGATCACAATGACATGAAACTAGAAATTAACCACAACAGAAAAACTAAAAAATACTCAAACACTTGGAAACTAAATAGCATGTTATTAAATAACAAATGGGTAAAGAGATCAAAGAATAAATTTTAAAAATTCCTAGAAATGAACAATAATGAGCATGCATCAACTCAAAATTTATGGGACACAGCAAAAGCAGTCCTGAGAGGGAAGTTCATAGCATTACAGGCATACCTCAAGAAGCTAGAAAAAGCTCAAATAAACAACTTGACCCCACATCTAAAAGAACTAGAAAAAGAAAAGCAAGTAAAGCCCACAGCTAGTAGAAGGAAGAAAATAATAAAGATCAGAGCAGAAATAAATGACATAGAGGCTAAAGAAACAATACAGAGGATCAATGAAACTAGGAGCTGGTTCTTTGAACAGGTAGACAAAATCGATGAACCTTTAACCAGCCTCACCAAGAAAAAGAGGGAGAACTCAAATAAATAAAATTAGAAATGAGAGTGGAGAAATAACAACTGACACAACAGAAATACAAAATATTGTAAGAAAATACTACGAAAAACTGTATGCCAAAAAACTAGACAACCTAGATGAAATGGACAAATTCCTTGAAACATACAATTTTCCAAAAATCAATCTGGAAGAATCAGAAAACTTAAACAGACCAATTACAACAAATGAAATTGAAACAATTATAAAAAACTCCCAAAAACAAAAGTCCTGGGCCTGATGGCTTCACAAGTGAATTCCATCAAATATTCAAAGAAGAACTAACTCCTATCCTTCTCAAGCTATTTCAAAAAATTCAAGAGGAAGGAAGACTTCCAAGCTCCTTTTATGAGACAAGCATAATTCTGATTCCAAAATCAGGCAAAGACAACACAAAGAAAGAAAATTATAGGCCAATATCCCAGATGAATTTAGATGCAAAATTCCTCAACAAAATATTGGCAAACCGGATCCAGCAATATATGGAAAAAATCATACACAATGATCAAGTGGGATTTATTCTGGGGAGGCAAGGCTGGTACAATATTCACAAATCAATCAATGTGATTCATCACATAAACAAAAGGAAAGAGAAAAACCACATGATACTTTCAATAGATGCAGAAAAAGCATTTGATAAAATCTAGCACCTATCATTATCAAAACTCTCAGCAAAGTGGGAATACAGGGAACGTACCTCAAAATGATAAAGGCCATTTATGACAAACCCACAGCCAACATCATACTCAAGGGGCAAAAATTAAAAGCAATCTCCTTAAGATCAGGAATAAGGCAGGAGTGCCCCCTTTCACCACTCTTATTCAACATAGTTCTTAAAGTTCTAGCCACAGCAGTCAGACAAGAAAAAGAAATAAAAGGCATCCAAATTGGAAAAGAAGAAGTAAAAATATCATTATTTGCAGATGATATGATATTGTATATAGAAAACCCTAAAGTCGCAGTCAAAAAACTGCTAGACCTAATAAATGAATTCAGCAAGGTGGCAGGATATAAAATTAATACTCAGAAATAAGAGGCATTTTAATACACTAACAATGAACTGTCAGAAAGAGAAATTAAAGAATCAATACCCTTTATCATTGAAACCAAAAAAATAAAGTATCTAGGAATAAATTTAACCAGGGATTTTAACATCTTGTACTCAGAAAATTATAAAACATTGATAAAAGAAATCAGGAAAGATACAAACAAATGGAAGCAGATACCATGCTCATGGTTAGGAAGAATAAACATCATTATAATGTTTATATTACCCAAAGCAATTTATAAATTCAATGCAATACCAATTAAAATACCAATGACTTATTTCAAAGCTATAGAACACATATTCCAAAAATTTATATGGAACCAAAAGAGAACAAGAATAGCCTCAGCAATCTTGAAAAGGAAGAATAAAGTGGGAGGTATTACACTTCCTGATATCAAGTTATATTATAAGGCCATTGTACTCAAAACAGCCTGGTACTGGCATAAGAATAGGCATATAGATCAATGGAACAGAACTGAGAACCCAGAAATAAACCCACAGTTCTATGGACAACTGATATTTGACAAAGGAGGTAAGAGCATACATTGGAGTAAAGACAGCCTCTTCAACAAATGGTGTTGGGAAAATTGGACAGCTACCTGCAAAAAAAATGAAACTAGAACAACTTACACCATTCACAAAAATAAACTCAAAATGGATAAAAAACTTAAATGTAAGCTGTAAAACCATAAGCATCTTAGAAGAAAACATAGGCAGTAAGCTCTCCAACATCTCTTGCAGCAATATATTTGCTGATTTGTTCCCACAGGCAAGTGAAATAAAAGACAGCATAAAGAAATTGGACTTTATCAAACTAAAAAGTTTCTATACAGCTAAAGAAAATAAGAACAAAATAAAAAGAAAAACTATAGAATGGGAGAGTATATTTGACAATGCATCTGATAAGGGGTTAATAACCAAAATTTATAAAGAACTTGTAAAACTTAATACCAGGAAGACAAACAATCCAATCCAAAAATGGGCAAAAGAAATGAATAAACGAATAGACACTTTTCCGAAGAGGACATACAGATGGCCAACAGGCATATGAAAAAATGCTCAACATCACTAATTATTAGAGAAATGAAAATTAAAACCACAATGAGATATCACCTCACACCAGCCAGAATGGCGCTCATCAACAAAACAACACAGAATAAGTGCTGGCAAGGATGTGGAAAAAAAAGGGAACCATCCTGCACTGCTGGTGGTAATGCAGACTGGTGCAGCCACTGTGGAAAGCAGTATGGAGATTCCTCAAGAAATTAAGAATCGAAATGTCGTTTGACCCAGCTATATACCACTGTTAAGAATATACCCCAAGAACACCTTAACACTGTTTGAAAAAAAGAAATGTACCCCCATGTTTATGGCAGCATTGTTCACAATAGCGAAGATCTGGAAACATCCCAAGTGTTTGTCAGTGGACCAGTGGATTAAAAATCTTTGGTACATATGTACTATGGAATACTACTCAGGCATAAGAAATGTTGACATCGGATCTTTTACAAGAACATGGATGGACCTTGATAACATTATACTGAGCGAAATAAGTAAATCAGAAAAAACTAAGGACTATATGATTCCATACATAGGTGGGTCATAAAAATGAGACTCAGAGACATGGACAAGTGTGTGGGGGTTACAGGGTGGGGGGGAGGAGAGGGAGGGGCCTGGCGGTGGGGAGAGGCACAAAGAAAACCAGTTGGAAGGAAACCGAAGACAATTGAATTTTGGGTGATGGGAATGCAGCATAATCAACTGTCAAAATAACCTGGAGATGTTTCCTCTGAACATATGTACCCTGATTTATCAATGTCACTCCATTAAAATTAATGAAAAAAAAGAATTTGTCTCAGGGCTAATTCAGGCAGTTAGAAGAACAGTATAAGGATGCTAATTAATTCTGTTTCTCAGGCCACATCCTGCAAAAGGGGCCCCAAGAGAATTGGTGATTTGGCTCTTCTGATTTTGCCAATTGGATTAAAAAAAATAGATCAGGGATGCCATGAAATGGAACTCACAATACATGGGCATAAATTTAAAGGACTTTTAGATACTGGAGCTGATGTATCTGTTATTGCTAAGCTACATTGGCCTCCTTCCTGGCCCACTCATGCAGCAGTCACAGAATTACAAGGTATATGGCAGAGCAATTCCCCTCAACAAAGCTCTAGTTTTTTACATTGGGAAGATTAAGAAGGTCATTCTGGGTTTTTTAAGCCTTATGTGCTCCCTGGATGGCCAGTTAATTTCTGGGGTAGAGATGTTTTGAAAAATATGGGAGCATTGCTTGTCAGTCCTAATGGTTTAGTCATTACTCAGATGCTTGATCGGGGATATTTGCCCACTAAGGGACTAGGGAAAGAACAGCGAGGAATTCTCACCCCCATAGAAGTGGTACCCAATTCCAGAATATCAAATTATAGCATAGGGGCCTTGGTAGCTCCTGCTACCCCAATAATGCATTGTGCAGGCCCAATTACTTGAAAATCAGATAGTTCTGTATGGGTAGACCAATGGCCCTTTCTCAGGAGAAACTTAGGGCAGCTGCTCAATTGGTACAAGAGCAGCTACAGCTTGGGCACATTGAACCATCTAATAGCCCATGGAATACACTTCCATATTTTGATCTTGTCGCCTCCTGGATTATCAAGGGGCATAGGCGACCCTTAAAGCTTATAGGTTTAGAGCCTCAAAATTATTGTTGTTCCTTTTTTCAAAGGATCAACAACAATGGCTCTGGGAAACTTCCACTAAATGGCAAATTGCTTTTGCAAATCAATGGACAACTTTATACTGAAACTGTCAACTTAAAAATTAGCTCAAAGTCTAGAATTATATGCCATTATTATGGCTTTTCAGTATTTGCCATATTCCCCCTTTAATCTATATACAGACAGCAAATATTTACTTATGGTGTTTCCACTATAAAGACTGCTGTCTTAGGGACAACTGCTGATAAACTATTTCAGCAGTTCCTCCTTCTTCAAAGACTTGTATGTCAACATAGAGCTCCGTGTTTTATAGGACATACTTGAGCTCACTCCATGCTCCCTGGAGCTTTATCTCAGGGAATGCTCTTGTTGATCAAGCTACCCCCAAAAGAAAATTATTTGGAGAAACCATGACAGATCGAGCAATTCAGTCTCATACTATTCATCACCAGAACGCTGCAGCCCTGGGTAAACAGTTTCAACTTTCTTGGGAAGCAGCACAACAGATTGGTAAATCCTGTCCAAGGGTCCTATACTACAATCTGTCCCTTTATTTGGAGTTAACCCTCAAGGACTCCTACCAGAACAACTTTGGCAAATGGATGTTACTCATATACCTTCATTTGGCAAAAAGTCCTATGTTCACATTACAGTGGATACCTATTCTGGATTTATAGTAACCTCTGTCAGAACAAAAGAAGCTGCTAAGCATGTTATAGCTCATTGTCTGTATGCATTTTTCTATTATTAAATTTCCTAAACTGGTTAAACTGACAATGCTCCTGAATATGGAGCAAAAGCATTTACTGTATTGTGTCAAACCTTTCTAATTATGGATATTTCTTACAATCTTTAAAGTCAAGGTATTATTAAAGTGTACCCAGCAAATATTTTAAGGTCAATTTAAAAAAAATTTAAAGGAAGGAGTCATATCCTGGAACTCCTATGGGTCTACCATATCATGCTTTTTACTTAAAAAATTTTAAATTTCTTTTGAATGCTGATGAACAGGAGACACCAAATCTTTTTCTCCTGCTTACTTCTACCTTCTTTTATTTGATCCAGCTAATAATACTGTTTTGTCTTGTCCAAATAGTTCCAGATATACAGAAAAGATTTATATAGGTGGATGGGGATCCTCAAACCCCTCAACGAGATCTTCTGAGCATGGCTTTTAAGGTACCAAGAGGAAGAAAAAGCCCAATAGAGATCAGGTGAACTATCAGCTTCTAGAATATGCCCTTAAAGGTTCCAACTCTCCAAAGGGGTCTCATAGGAATCCATCTGGGTCCTGCTTCAATAGTGGATAGGACGGTCATTGAGCTAAAGCCTGCCAGGCTTACATGCCTTTGCTGTGAGGAAAAAGGAACACTGGAAGGTAGCCTTCCCCCTCGCTCCTCTAAGGGAGGGTTCAGTCTTTACAAGCCCTGCTCCAGCCACCTACGACTTAACCTTGCCCAGAATGCTGGGGTTTGCCACTGAAGGCTGAAGGTGCCCAGGGCCATTGGCCCCATCTACGACACTGTGGATGAGCCTAGGGTATTTCTTCCAAGAAGCAGGTAAACTGATCTCATTTGCACAAGGGCCACTTAACTATGTCTTGCCTGCATAGTCAGGTTTTTTATTCTTCCCTCGAAGATCTCTGTTGTGGGTGTTGATAGTCCTATTTTCTGCTGCTTTGTTTAATATATAGTGTTTCCTTTATTCCTCCTACCTCAATGCCCCACTCATATTTCAGGCTCGGACCTACTCCTAATTTAGAGCTCTCTTTCCCCCTTTGGCCAACTTCTATTATGAATTTACCTTTGCCACCCAGCTTAGTGTATCCCAAGGTTCTCTTCACCATGCCACAGTCGCAGAACTCCAGGGAAAAGCAACCTGGTCTCATCTCTCCAGACAGAAGAGAACAGAAGTTCCATCTCTACACATGCTGCAGATGACTTTTCCAGTCTACCTGAATCATTACCAGCTAGAAGCAGCGGTCATTGGTACTTGGACATGCGCTGCAAAGTATAGAATTGTGACAATTTCAGTGCCATGTGGACTTTTCCTGGATGTGGACTTTTCCTGGACTCCTGCTCCTTGTGACAGCTCCTAATGGACTGAACTGGGGTTGTTTTGCATTTGCAGGGATCTGGCATGGTGTTGGTGCCAACTTGGACTTGGTGAGCATGTTAAGGACTCTACTCTTTTATGGATTCTTGCTGTATTGGTCAAGAGTTTGCTTAAAGGCTTTAATCACTGTAAAAAAAATAGAAGACTGGATAAAGAAGATGTGGCACATATATGCTATGGTATACTACTCAGCCATAAGAAATGATGACATTGGATCATTTACAACAAAATGGTGGGATCTTGATAACATTATACGGAGTGAAATAAGGAAATCAGAAAAAACCCAGAACTGCATGATTCTATACATTGGTGAGACATAAAAATTAGACTAAGAGACATGAAGAGTGTGGTGGTTATGGGGGGGGGGGGAGGAGAGAGATTGTAGGGGAAAAGGAGAGGCACAAAGAAAAGTAGATAGAAGGTGACGAGGACGATCTGACTTTGGGTGATGGGTATGCAACATAATTGAATGACAGGATAACCTGGACATGTTTTCTTTGAATATATGTACATTGATTTATTGATGTCACCCCATTAAAATTAATAAAATTTATTTATAAAAAAAAGAAAGAGAGAACTTATGCTAGCAATAAATAAATAAATAAATAAATAAATAAATAAATAAATAAATAAAACATGAAAAAAAATAGTACATAGGCTTCAGGTAAACATTTATACAACATTTAGACTGTTGTGTGTGTGCCCATCACCCAAAGTCAAATCATTTTCTTTCACCATATATTTATCCCTCCTTACTTCCCTTCCCCACCCTCCTTTTCTGGTAACCACTTCACTTTTATCTAGGTTCATGAGTCTCAATTTTATATCCCACTTATGTGTGAAATCATATAATTGTTAGCTTTTTCTGATTTAATTATTTCACTTAGTATAATGTGCTCAAGGTCCATCCATGTTGTTGTAAATGGCAATATATCATTATTTCTCATGGCTGAGTAGTATTCCATTGTGTACATAAACCACATCTTCTTTACCCAGTCTTCTATCGAGGGGCACTTTGGTTGTTTCCATGTCTACCATTCCGGTATTTCTACTGAACTCTTCTGATAAGATGTCCCAGCCTGATCTCTGCCATGCAGGCAGCAGGCTCAGGTGGGAAATGCTCATGGTTCTCCAGATGCCGGACACATGACCTCGTGTGCACATCTGTCCATGGACTCGGTAGGCTTAAAAGAAAATGCTTGGATTTGGAACAAGGACTAAATCACACTTTCCGGTTCCTCAGCACAGAAAGAGCAACCCCGCATGATTCACCCAATTTCAACATTTGTCACATGAGAAATGAGATGGTGAAGCTGACTTTCTCCATCATGATCTGTCAGACTGAGGTGCCGGAAGGACAGAGGCCTGCAGGGTGCTACGGTCATGAGTAAGTGTCGCTGTTACTCACCAAATAGAGCGGTGATTCTGAAACACAGCTTGTCTACTTAGAGCCTGTGAGCATGTCCCCAGGTGGTGATGGATTTTTCTGTAAACTCTTGAGATGTAGTTCACATACAATGTGTATATAAAATTTGGTAAACTTGACAGACACATTGTACAATACATGGTTTATGAGATTTCACTCATTTAGAGGTTGGCACTGGCAATTTTTTTCTTAGTGGGACATGCATCTAGGCACACTCAGAATCACACACACAGATCACACACAAACACCCCTTCTACGTGCACAGAAGCCTACACCATCCAGAAGGAACAAAACTGCTGTTGAAACCCGGATGTATTCTTTACCTTGGAAAATAGTTTTTGTAAATTGTCCCAATAAAGCCAGAAGGGGGATACCAGATGACACGGGGTTTCTGTGTTTGCACTCAGTGCCAAATGAGTTCAATCACCCCTACAGAATCTGGGTATTTTGTAGAATCTTACAATTGTGTTATGTGAAGAAAGGTAGACAAACCAACTCATAAGTTAATAGTCACTCTCTTTGTCACATGCAAGCAAGGTGTACTCCTTCTGATGACCTATCACTGCCCTGTTTCTGACTGTGACCAACACTCAGTCAAGTTTTTTACTCTTCTGTCACTTGTGTTACAACCCATGAGGCCTCATGTTCTCACCATTGTCTATCTTTATGGGGTCAACAAATGTACCTCATCCCCTTACTGGTTTCCCGATGCAAACAGAATCCCCATGCACCCAAATTCAAAAAGATTCTCTAGTGTTCCTTGCTTGCATGACAATAAAAACAGAAGTCCTCAGTGAGGCCAGTCAGTCAAAGGAGCCTGGCCTGTGTGCGAAGCGCTAGCTCACTGTGGCAACTCAGAGCTGTGTCCTCTCTGTCCTGGCAGAGTCCCCTGAGGAGGGTCCTTTGTGTTATTTGAGCAGGTGCTTCCTCCCAGGGCTCTCCCAAGGGGTGAGGTCAACCTCCATCCTTCTCAGTATGGGGTGTGAGCTGAGATCAGGGAGGGGCGAGGCGGTCTTTGAGGGACACACATTTACATGGACAGCCCCTCCTCTGGCAGAGGGGGGAGAAGAAAAGGAGGCCTGGGGCAGCCCAGCCCTACTGTGGGCTCAGGGCTGTGAGCACCATGGCCTGGACCCCTCTCCTCCTCGTGCTCCTCTCTCACTGCACAGGTGGAGACAGAACTTGGGGACCAGACCTCATTTACCAGCTTCATTCCTTGTATGCTTGAACTAATGTAAAAATTGACCATGGTCTCTGCCTCAATACTGACGGTGTGTGTATTTGCAGGTTCCCTGTCCCAGCCTGTGCTGACTCAGCCGCCCTCCCTCTCTGTGTCTCCTGGAGCATCAGCCAGACTCACCTGCACCCTGAGCAGTGGATCCAGTGTGGGTGGGTATACTATACGCTGGTTCCAGCAGAAGCCAGCGAGCACCCCCCCGGTTTCTCCTGTACTACTATACAAGTATAAGTTTGGGATCCGGGGTTCCCAACCGCTTCTCTGGATCCAAAGACGCCTCGGCCAATGCGGGGCTCCTGCTCATCTCTTGGCTCCAGCCTGAGGATGAGGTGGACTATTACTGTGCTATAGTGATGGGAGCACCTTCCATTACTCACAGTGTCTCAGATGACGAGGAAGTGAGACAAAAACTCCTGGGCACATATGTCTTGTCTCTGAATTAGTTTTAAGAAAATCCTGTAATGACGTCTGTATGGGAGGCTTCTTAATGGTAAGACCTGTTTTTCAGGAGGAAACAATAACATGGAATTTATGGCTGTCACCTGAGCCAGCACAGAGCATCCCAGGATCTCTCTCTCTTTCTCTAACATGCACGCGCACGCACACACACATGCACGCGCGCACACACACACACACACACACACACTCATGAGATAATAGTTCCGAAGTACACATTCCCCCAGGGTCTGAAGTAAATGGACAAGAAAAAATACTGTGTAATGAAAAACAACATAAAACTTGATTTTCTCTTCCTGTTATATTTTCTTCACTATTCATTTAAAATATTTAGTTTTGACACTTCTGGTCCCCAATGTGCAGGAAGTGTTCTCCACAACAAGAATTTCTGTGATGCACCCATTGTATGTCCTACGAGTTATCTCCATTCTCACACTATCTGCATGGAGACAGGGTCAGACCCACAGGATTAGCGCTCTGTCCCTCAAGGCCAGGGGTCCCCAAACTACGGCCCGCGGGCCACATGTGGCCCCCTGAGGCCATTTATCTGGCCCCTGCCACACTTTCGGAAGGGGCACCTCTTTCATTGGTGGTCAGTGAGAGGAGCATAGTTCCCATTGAAATACTGGTCAGTTGGTTGATTTAAATTTACTTGTTCTTTACTTTAAATATTGTATTTGTTCCTGTTTTGTTTTTTTTTACTTTAAAATAAGATCTGTGCAGTGTGCATAGAGATTTGTTCATAGTTTTTTTTTATAGTCTGGCCCTCCAATGGTCTGAGGGACAGTGAACTGGCTCCCTGTGTAAAAAGTTTGGGGACCCCTGCTCAAGACTGTCCCCACTTTAGGTACCAACCACACATAGGAGGTCTCCTACTGCCCACAATCTCTGTTTGAATTTTCTGTATGCAGAGGTTCCCATGAACCTGTGTTTGGGCTTGATAACCTCACTAGAGCATCGCATGGAACCCAGGGAAAGATGTGCTTACACTTCGGTGTTATTAGAGGACGTGGTAAAGGATGCAGGCAGACACGCAGATGATGACACATCGGAGTAGAGGTCTGGGAAGGTCCTGAGCACAGAACTCCTGTCCCTGTAATGTTGGCACCTGTCACCCTCCTGCTGTGGATTGGTTAGTCAACCCAGAAGCTGCATAAACTTTATGATTTAGTGACTTTTATTATGGGAATTTCATCACCTTGACATGATTAATTATCAACTCCACTCTCAGCCCGCTCTGTTTTTAAGACAATGAGGGACGGGGCTGAACAACCTCAAGCTCCTAATCGTGGTTGGTCCTTCGGCATCCAGCCCTCCTCCTCGAGCCCTCCCAGAGTCCCTGCATTGGCTGAAAGACACTCCCATTGCCCAGGAACTTAAAGTGTTTCAGGATTTCTGTGTCAGGAATCGAGGGCAGAGCACAATATATATTTTTATTATCTCACAGTATTTTTCCTGCAACAAAACATGGTGACCACAATGATCATGTTCCCCCACAGAACTCGTGTCCCAGTGTGAATCTTGTGTTACTAATGACACGGCCTCTGCTGTAAGTCAGAAGTCACACTGATCATAGACACAGTTTCCTCTCTGTCTGGATTATTCTACATCTGAGATAGGACCCTGACCTCCTCTGTCACTGCCAGCACCCCTCACTCCGTCCCTCCTTGTCCTCCTCTGCTGCAGCACCTCTCACCTTCTATATTTCTTCCTCTGGCTCATGAGACCGTAACTCTGTTGCATGTTAGGATTTTAGAAAAAAAGTTTTTGCTATGTTTCCATTTTCCAGGGATCCAATTCTAAGGAGGAAAATTTACATATATAAGACCAACATATAATTATTTTTTTTTTGTATTTTTCCGAAGCTGGAAACGGGGAGAGACAGTCAGACAGACTCCTGCATGTGCCCGACCGGGATCCACCTGGCACACCCACCAGGGGGCAAGGCTCTGCCCACCAGAGGGCGATGCTCTGCCCCTCCGGGGCGTCGCTCTGTTGCGACCAGAGCCACTCCAGCGCCTGGGTCAGAGGCCGAGGAGCCATCCCCAGCGCCCGGGCCATCTTTGCTCCAATGGAGCCTTGCTGCGGGAAGGGAAGAGAGAGACAGAGAGGAAGGAGAGGTGGAGGGGTGGAGAAGTAGATGGGCGCTTCTCCTGTGTGCCCTGGCTGGGAATCGAACCCAGGACCCCTTGCACACCAGGCTGACGCTCTACCACTGAGCCAACCGGCCAGGGCCTTATAATTTCTTTATAACCATATTTCTACTTTCTACTTTCAATTGTTTTCACTCCCTAACACCCTCAATCTCTTTACTATAACAATACAGTTATTTTTTATACCTTAAATGTTTTCCCCACACTCTGAGTATTTGCAGAAATAAGCTCTCGGTGCGTTTTTCATTCCTCCCTCAGTGTTACTGAGGCTCCACACAAGGTCAGTCTTGATGTCACAGACAAAGGAGGGACTGGATGCCATGTCTCAGCACATGCCAACAGTTTCCTTGTTCCCAAGATTATCTGTACCTTAAGAACATCAGGATTCACTCAACTGCACACACGTTTGTCTCATACTGATGAAGTCCCATGCATGAGTCTTTTTCTAATATAAAAATAAATACTTTCTTTTTATGAAATCCAGGTGGGGAGTGGGGTTCACATTGCACTGTGGGGACGGCTGTGGTGTGCGGGCAGGAAGAAGGGGCTGGGTGCTCACCCCGCCCTGTGCTTCCTGAGTCCTGAGACCCCACAGCTGAGCATCCTAGGCCTGCAGGAGGAACATGGACAGATTTCCCTGACTACTCAGGACCTGGACTGCTGATTAAGTGGAAGTGTTGTCAGAGCTAATCTACACCAAATTCCTCTTCCTTGCCTAAATTTCATCCTGGTCCAAGGGAAGTGGCTTCTTACACACTGGCCTTCTTAGCTGCAGGCTCCGGGACCTGGAGGGTCTTACAGAGAACCAGCCCCAGGGATGGGTTTGCATGAAGAACCTCCCTCAGAGGACAGACATAAAGTAAGAGGGACAGGAGACCACATGTCCTCATGCTTGATCTCTGAGGAAATGGCTCTACTCTTGGACTGCAGCGTCAGAGCTGCTCACACGGGCTCACAGTCCTGGGATGATGAGGGACTCCACTCCCTGTGCTCTCAGGGCTGGCACTGGACGTACACACCTGTCTCTCTCTCTCTTTGGGACATAATTCAGCACTATTTTTTCTGAAGAAAGTGTTAGATCCACAAAGTAAGGGCACACACACACACACACACACACACACACACACACACACACACACCCTCCTCTCTCTGAATGCACACCCCCATGGACTCTGCAGTTCTCAGGCTCCTGTCTCCTCAAAACGCAAGAATCACTCTGTGCTAACCCAGCATCCTCAGGGCCAAAATTGTCAGGAGGCAGACTGTCCCTCAGGTGGAACCCCGGAGACAGGAGTGTAGCTGGGGTCTGGTTATGAGAGCAGCCAGGAAATGCCCTGAGCACCTGCTCTACCAGGATGGCTGTGACACTCAGGGTCCAAGAGTGAGTCTCCAGTCTTTGCCGGCAGCTCAGCCCACCCAGACCATCACTGGGCTCCGTCAGCACATGAGGTTGATGATTGTTTATTCCTGGACCCCAGCCTCACAGCTGCTCACATGGTGCTCACCGTAGTGGGTTACAGGAGACACACCTCCCTGTGCTCTCAGGGCTGGTTGTCACATGTTTAGTCACTACGTGTCATACATCCAGCTGTCTGAATTTCTGCTGAAATGTCTGCTGTCTCAACCTGGGCCACAGGCTTGTTTTCTCCTGGACATAATCTTCCCTTGTCTCCACCTTTCCATGAGTGATACATGGGACTTTAGAAAAAAAATATTGGGTCCAATTGGTCATTGGTAATTCAAATTGGTGCCTCTAGTTCTTGAGTAACTAAATGAACAAGTTCACTGTCCTGAAATGCTGGACACAAAGAGCAGAGCTATAGGGGCCCCAACCCCTGACCCCACATCACTCTGTCCTGGGAGCTGTGACTCCGCGTGGTGCAGCCGTCAGCGAGATGGTCTGAAGTTCATAGGAGGCAACACTCTGGGGTTTCACTGAGCACCCGATCTGGTTTTCTACAATGCAAATCTCATAATAAATACATAAAATAGTAAATAAATAAACAAATAAAAAATAAATATGATTATTTTAGGAAATAAAATTATATGTTTGTATTCATCAAGAACAGAAGGCATTACATTTTCCTTATTTTCTTTTATTTGTGTTTTAAACACAATTTACATTAATGTTCACCATCATTGTTTTAAAGTTAATCTCATAAAGGTGAATTTTATATAAAACAACACGCACCTCTTTTAAGTGCATAGTGTCTGTGTAGAGCACAAAGTCTGCCCTGAAGTGAAGAGAGAGCTAACTGAGGGCACCTGCCTGGCTCTAAGGCAGGGGAGCAGGGCGGGGGCAGAGCAGTGGGGAGGCAGGAGCTGTCTCTGCTGGCTCTGGTCACCATGTCACACAATACTGTGTCTCTGCCTGAACAGCAGGGGGCACACAGGGTCTGTTACTGAAATGTCTGTGGGTAATGAGAGCTGGGACCAGCCACCTGGCACTGCCTGTGCCCCCCGTCAGGACTCAGAGCTGTGAGCTCACCATCCTATGAGTCCCAGGCCACCCTAACCCTGTCCCCACCCCCTGACAATCTCAGACAGAGGGACATGACCCAGAGACCAGTGAGAATCAGAAAACTGAAGGGGTCTCATACCCTTGCAGAGTATGAAGAGGGGCAGGGAGAGATGTGGGGGAAGCTCTGCTTCAGCTGTGGGGCCACAGAGACAGGACTCAGGGATGATCCCCACCATGGCCTGGTCCCCTCTCCTCACTCTCATTACTTCACAGGTGACTGGATAAGGGGACAAAGGAAGGGACTTTGAAAAGACACATGGGGTCTGCTTTGTCCTCTTGCCTCTCAACCCAGAATCACCATCTCTGTGTCTCTCCCTCTTCCAGGATCCTGGGCCCAGGCTGTGCTAACTCAGCCGGCGAGGGTCACCATCTCCTGCACTGGGAGCAGCTCTAACATTGGGACTAATACCGTGCAGTGGTTATAACAGCTTCCAGAAATATCCCCAAACACCTCATCTGGGGTAATAGCAATCGTGACTGTCACTGCGCAGGTAGAGACAAGACTTAGGATGCTGGAGAATAGCCTACATTGCTCTTGCCTTGTCTCATTGACCATGAATTTCTGTGCTTGCTAATTCCCTGTCCCAGCCTGTGCTGACTCAGCCGCCCTCCCTCTCTGCATCTCCTGGAGCATCAGCCAGACTCACCTGCACCCTGAGCAGTGGCTTCAGTGTTGGTGGATACTAGACAAACCAGTACCAGCAGAAGCCAGGGAGTGCTCCCCACTATCTCTTGTGGTTCAAATCAGACTCAGATAAGCACCAGGACTTCGGGGTCCCCAGCCGGTTCTCTGGGGCTCCTGCTCATCCCTGGGCTCCAGCCTAAGGGCAAGGCAGACTGTTATTGTGTGGCTAGGCACAGTGGTGCTTCCCAGAGTGACACACACCAATGGTGAAGTAGGACAAAACCCTGACTTCTCTGAGATTTGCTTTATGACAATTGAACACTTTAAAACAACTTGTATATATGCAGACTATACTGAGAAGTACCTTTTGATCCATTACGTGTCTACTCAATATTCTCCCCTATGTTCTGAAGTCTCAGAAACAGAAACAAAACCAGAAACAGAATATTTAGGCCCACACTGAAATGCTCCTGTGAAGCACATGTAATAAAACAACAAGCCTGTGAGACTGCCTCTACCCTTGTGATTAGAAGACAGTGTTTCTATTTGTATGTGTGTTGGCTGCTGTCATTTTTGTATTTGACAGTCTAAAAAAAAAGGATCAATGCCACTGATTAAATAGCCTGGTACAGATCATGGCCGATGGTGCTCTCTTCATAGCGCTACCACCTGGTCAGGTTTATTTTTATTTTTAATAGAATTTTATTGGGGTGACACTGGTTAACATAACTATACAGCTTTCAGATGCCCCATTCTACAACAAACCTCTGAACATCGTTATGTGTGTGCACCACGGCCCACGGCAAGTCTCTCTCCATCACCATTTATCGCCTCTCCCATTTCCCGCCTCCCCCGGCCACACTGTTGTCCATGCATCAGATAAGGAATTTTATAAAGGACTTATAAAACTCAACACCAAATAAACAAACAATCCTGTCTTTTTTCTTCATCATAGTTCAGTACCCTCCCAGCAGGTGGACAGTGTTTCACAGCATGGCCTCTGCTCTTCAAGGGCTCCGAGCAGAGACTGTAGCATTCCTACCGGGCTCTGAGCTCAGGGCTGGCCGAGGAGCCTGGTGTTTCAGGGCCGAGTAACTGAGAGGTGAGATGCGGGGTGAAGACTCAGGCCCAGGAGGAACCCCAGGAGCAGAGCTGGCCTGTAAACCTCTCTGGGTCCCTGCGTCTTCAGCTGTGAATTCGGAGAGAGGGTGGAACCAAAAGGGGAAATGTGGGGCCTGAGGCCAGGAAATCTCTTTTGGGGTCACAGGGTGGTGGGGGACACTCCATAGTTGCTAGGGAAATGCTGAGGTTCTCCAGGGGAAGTGGGTAAACTGGGTCCATGGATGAGATGTTCTTATCACTGGTACCACTCAGAACCATAGGGAGTCTTCTGAGTGGATTTCCTGAGCCCACAGGCACTGACTGTGACCTCATCTCCTGTCATATCCAGTAGAATCTTCACATCTCTCCAAAGTGTGGGCTGCGCTGTGGCCCATCACCAGCAGGAACTCTCCAGTCTGCACCTGGGCCATGCCCTGGGTGAAGCTCTGGATTAGTCCAAATCAAAGATCTCCTTCTCCTGCACAGAGAGCAGCCGTTCTATTGGTGCTAACAGATCCCAGGCAGAACGATAGATTGTGACCCCAACAGAGGGGACTGCCCCTCAGGGGTGCAGCCTGGCTCTCTGGCTCCTGGTTTGTGCACCCAGCCTCCTTGACCACCTCTGGATTCCTGCCCGTTCAGGAGGCAGGTTATCACTGTCACATATTTAAATACAACCCAATGCTACTAGGAACTCCCATTATATGTGGAAGTGAGATAACACCTACCGAGCTCTGCCTGGTGACCCATCGCTGCTCCGTCCCTGACTGTGGCCAACAGGAGCTCCGGTTGTACTTGTGCTATTGCTTCTGTTATAAACCAAGAGACCTATTGTTCTCACCTTGGTTTAATCTTTACAGGGTCAACAATATATCTTCCTTTCTTACTGGTCTCCCTAATGTGAACAGAATCACCATGTAACCAGTTTTAAAATTATTCTTCAGAGACGCTTGTAAGAATGACAAAGAAAGCAGGAGCCGAGTGTCTGTGACCTGTTTCCCTAAGGCCACCTCTCCCACGTGAGCACGAGGAGGCCACAGGGTATGAGGGTATGAGGATATACTTTATTATCTGTCAGTGCCACAGAAGACAGATATGTATTGCATCTAAATTTTTTTTTTTTTTTGCATTTTTCTGAAGCTGGAAACAGGGAGAGACAGTCAGACAGACTCCCGCATGCGCCCGACCGGGATCCACCCGGCACGCCCACCATGGGGCGACGCTTTGCCCACCAGGGGGCGATGCTCTGCCCATCCTGGGCGTCGCCATGTTGCGACCAGAGCCACTCTAGTGCCTGGGGCAGAGGCCACAGAGCCGTCCCCAGCACCCGGGCCATCTTTGCTCCAATGGAGCCTTGGCTGCGGGAGGGGAAGAGAGAGACAGAGAGGAAGGTGCGGCGGAGGGGTGGAGAAGCAAATGGGCGCTTCTCCTATGTGCCCTGGCCGGGAATCGAACCCGGGTCCTCCGCACGCTAGGCCGACGCTCTACCGCTGAGCCAACCGGCCAGGGCCTAAAATATTTTTTAAAACAAAGTTTGAGAAGAATTCTCCTCAAATATTGACTGACTGTTCAATTGGGTTCCCAATAAGATACATTGAGATCCTAACATGTAAGTCTCAGAGTGTGGTTTCATTGGAAAGGATTGTCTTAGCTAAGATGAGGCCTCATTACAGTAGGGTGGCCTCCTAATCTAACGTGACTGTTGTGCACAGGAGAAGATGGCTGTGTCCGACAGGGAAATACACCTAGATTGACATGTGAAGGGGGGCAGAGATTAGAGTTACACAGCTACAAACTGTGGAACCCCAGACATTTCAGGAAAACCTCGATTACCTTGGGAGGGACACAGAAGGGCTCCCCTGCAGGTGTCAGATGGATCATAGCCCTGTCCTTTAGATTAAACCAGGGATCCTCAAACTTTAATCTGCACAGGGACCTCCTGGGGACCTTGTAGAATGTGGATTGTGACTCGGTGGGTGGGGAGTGGGGCTGTCAATCTTCATTGCTAAAAGCTTTCTTCTGCAAAGTAATCTACAGACGTTTCAATACTAGCAAACTTGCATCGTCCAGGAAAATGAGACAATGCATTTCTATCATTTCTATTATTGTGATCGACCCACAGTGTTGTATGTTGCTATGGCCTCCCTGGGAAATTGAAACATCAAATAATCAGCATAAATATAAGGAGACATCTCCACACATTTCTTTCAACTTGGTCCTCAATTATTTTCCCAAAGTAATTGTCACATATTTGCTTATATTAGTACCATTTATTACTATTAAAAATGTTTAAGGTTAATTTAAAATTTTTCCTCTGCCTTTATATATATACATGATTGCTGTATATGCTTTTGATTGTGGAGGCTAATGCAAATTATAGATATTAGCCAATTGTAATTGTTTACTGATATCAGTGTGTGAGGATTGTCTTGTTATTATCAAAAAACAGCTCTGGTTATTTATTCTTTTCCATGTGGAAAGGGGAGGTGCCTGCCATTCTCAGTGAGAAGCCTGGAGAACACCATTCTGGATGTGTGATGTTCACAAGAGGAAAGGCAAAACTAGTGTGATGGACACGGCAGTCCGGAAGAGAATAGATGGAGGGTGAGAAACATTTCACGACAAAACCCCAGCGGAAACTTGCTGCCTGTGAGAAACCAGGGATCCTCAAACTTTAATCTGCACAGGGACCTTCTGGGGACCTTGTAGAATGTGGATTGTGACTCAGTGGGTCGGGAGGGGGGCTGTCAATCTCCATTGCTAAAAGCTTTCTTCTGCAAAGTAATCTAGACATGTTTCAATACTAGCAAACTCATGAGATTGGTGTGAAATGAGAAGGGAAGACAATTGCATTCATAAACTAAAGAGAAACTTTGACAGAGGAATAAAAACATTTGATTTTAAAAGAAAGTAATATCCATGAATAAAGCTGATGCCGGTGGAAATGGGGTCCTTTCATGGTGTCGCAGGGAAAGCATTGTAAGAAACTCAAGTATGGGAGGTGGAGGCCCTGTGGTGAGGTTCACATCGTGGAAATGGAAGGCTGAGTTCCAGGTCATTGTTGGAAAGTCTGTACAATCATCACTGAACTAAGTATTGTAAGATCATAAGTTATATCCAGATACTGAAGACACAGCTCAAAATTCACCTTGTAATCAATGCAATTTACTATACAACTCTTCAACTTAAACCCCACAAAGGACCCTGGTGGAAAAACTCATGGAGGAAGCATAATGGGTTTGAAATCTCTGTAAAAGATGATGGGGTTTCACACTAGGAACGTGGGTGAAGGAATCGGATACCTGATTGTGTGAGGTTGTGTGTGCTAGTCCGGACTTTCTTCTACTCATCTGTCACCCACAACGTCAGGGCTCCAGACAAAGGATTTCGTGATCCTTTTTAGCTCTTTAGTTACAACAATCATTAATTAATCATTGCAGAGATTACAACACACATATATTTGTGTGAGGGTAGTTGGAACTTATTGATTGTATGAACAAGGGTTCAGGAACATTAAAAATGTACGCTGGTATTAAGGCATGTAGCAATGGCAGGACACGGTGTGTGGATGTGTTTTTCTAGTTGGCCAGGGAGTAGAAGGAAGGGACAGAGGGTGGAAGGTTGAAGAAGAGGAGTCCTAGGGATGGTGATTGATGGGAGATGATGGGAGAAGCTGAGACCTTAAACTATTCTCTATAATTTTGTAACTTCACTATTACCCACAACATGTATTTGATAATGCACTAGTCTTACCTATGATGATGCTTGCGTGTCCTGCTATTAAGAATCACACAGATTTGCCAAAATATATGTTACCACTCTGATGTCTCTCTTTGTTTATAAAAAATATTTTTAAAGATTTTATTTATTCATTTCATAGAGAAGAGAGAAAGAGAGAGAAGGGGAAGGAGCAAGAAGCATCAACTTTCATATTGTGTTGATCAAGAAACCCAGGGTTTCAAATGGCAACCTGAGTCTTCTAGGTCGACGTTTTATGCACAGCTCCACCACAGGTCAGAAAATCACTGTGACCTCAAGCTTAAGCCTACGTCTTCCATACACAAAGAGAAGGAGTTACACCATGAAGGGGCAGGAGTCAGGGTGTTGCAGTAACAGGAAGGTGAGAACAGTTGAAGGTCTGAGGACAGAGGGGCAGGGTGGTTGGTGTGGAAAGGGAGAGGCCAGACCATGGAAGGTCTGAGGGAAGCTGAGAAACCAGGGCTCTATGCTCACATCAGTGAGGACACACAGTGAGTTTTCAGCAGGGAGAGACCTGCCTGAGCTGAATGAGAAAGGTCCCTCTGAGTGCCATGAGGGGAGCGTGTCTGAGGGAACTGGTTTGCTGGTCCCAGTCATTTACTAACAGGCCCTGTGAGCCGAGAAGTGTGGACACCATTGGACCATTGCACAGTTAAAGCAGAGTTGGACACGGGGTACAGGGAGGACATGATGGTTTCTGCATTCAGATGCCCAGACATTCACACATTGGCAAAAACATCATACTCTCACATTTAGCTTGTTAGCAAACTAAGACAGTGAGTATGGAAACACAGGTAGGAATCTTTATTTTTTTTGTTTGAAATATAAAAAAAATTCTAAGACACCTAAATCAAAAGTCTGACAAAAGTATGTAACACAGATAAGGAGAACACTACAGACGTAAAGTCAGTATTTATTTTTTAAAAAAGCATGCAGCATTGTCCAGAGGGAAACATGAAGCTCACCAAAGCTGGTATTTTTACCAATTCCTGATTGAAATCAGAACTCTATTGGAAACTGTAAATGCATCAAAGGACTTGAAATGTTTGCTGGATGGTCTCACTTTGAGTTTGTCAATGATTGAGATCCAGGAAACTTCCTTTATCTGTCATTTCCCTTAACATTGCACAAGCCCTTCGACTGGATTAAAATGCTCTCATTGGTGAAGTTGGACAAGAAGTTCACTATGCATTTATTTTTGCAACATTTTCACTGGAGTTACACCAACTTAATTTATTATTTATCTATATGTTAGCACCTCCCATAGATGGGGAATCTTGAGAGACAAATTGTATAGTAATCACTGCATTGTATCAGAGTCACAGTATATGGGAAATAGCCCCTGGGTGTGTGAGTAGACACAGGACCTGGTGAGCTGCAGAAACCAGCTGGGCTTTCAGGGCTCTGGGCCATGTGGTCTATGTGACCTGCCACCCACAGGGGGCGCTGTGAGACCACACTGAGATCTCCACACAGCTGCTCAGTGAAGACAATTTGCTCACAAGGCACTGGGTTTGTGGTCTGGCTGCTGAGTTCCCTGATGGGACACCTTAGATGTGTCCTCTCTGCTCTGGCAGGACCCTGAACAAAAATTTTGTGCTGTATCAGCAGGTGCTTCCTCCCAGGGCTTCCTAGAGACCAAAGACACCCTCCATCCTCCTCAGTGTGGGGTGTGAGCTGAGCTCAGCCCCAGGGCTCAGGGAGGGGCTGGGCGGTCACTGAGGGACACACATTTGCATGGACAGCCCCTCCTCTGGCAGAGGGGGGAGAAGAAAAGGAGGCCTGGGCAGCCCAGCCCCATTGTGGGCTCAGGGCTGTGAGCACCATGGCCTGGACCCCTCTGCTCCTCGTGCTCCTCTCTCACTGCACAGGTAGGGACAACCTCACAGACACAGGGCAGCCATTTAACCTGTGTCAGCCACTTTGACTCAGCCCCTTAGAATTACTTTGGTCTTTTCTCCATGTGCCATTTTTGTTTGCAAGTTCCCTGTCCCAGCCTGTGCTGACTCAGCCAACCTCCCTTTCTGCATCACTGGGAGCATCAGCCAGACTCACCTGCACCCTGAGCAGTGGCTTCAATGTTGATGGATACTGGATATCCTGGCACCAACAGAAACCAGGGAGCCCTCTCCGGTATCTCCTGCAATACAAGTCAGACTCAGAGAAGGGCCAGGGCTCCGGGGTCCCCAGCCGTTTCTCTGGAACCAAAGACGCCTGGGCCAGTGCGGGGCTCCTGCTCATCTCTGGGCTCCAGCCTGAGGATGAGGCAGACTATTACTGTGTTACATATCATAATAGTGGGAGCAGCGTTACTCACAGTGTCTCAGATGATGAGGAAGTGAGACAAAAACCCCTGGGCACACAGTCCTTGTTTCTGAGCCTCTTTTATTATAAAACTTCTGTGGAGATGCCTCACTGAGGGGCGACTCCGCAGTTACACCGGTTCATGGACATGAATGAGTAACTCCGTTATGTAGTGCAGGGCATTGCAGGTGAGGTAATAGAGCCCAGCTGCCCACAGGGTAGTAGTAAGTAAACAAATTAACACCGTGTCTGTGTCTACTACACATGATGACCAAGTCAGTCATGTTCACCCTCAAAACTTATGCCGCAAAGCGTCAATATTGTGTTGCTAATGACATGTCCATTGTGCTGAGTTAATACTCATGCTGGTCACAGACACTCTTTCCTCCCTCTGGATCAGCCTTCAAGTCTAACTGGACCCAGATCCACAGACCATCATTGACAGCCCCTCACTCTGTCCCTCTTCGTCTCTCTTCTGCTCATGACCCTCCCCCTCCTGGTCTCTCCCTCTGGCCCTTCAGGTCTTCACACCATCCCCACATTAGTTTCAGAGAAACTGGCAAGGTCTTGCTGGAGTTTTCATTCCCCCGGCTCTGGCTACAGGGCGGATGATTGTCAGAGTCTGTTTATTTCTTTTTTCCTTCCTTCCTTCCTTCCTTCCTTCCTTCCTTCCTTCCTTCCTTCCTTCCTTCCTTCCTCCCTCCCTCCCTCCCTCCCTCCCTTCCTTCCTTCCTTCCTTCCTTCTTTCCTTCCTTCCTTCCTTCCTTCCTTCCTTCCTTCCTTTTGTAGAGGAGGGGAGATAAACTTCCACATTCACCCTGACTGGAATCCACTCAAAACTCACACTGGGACTGATGCTCAAATCTAAGGATCTATACTCAGAACCTGAGGCCGATGCTTAGAACAACTGAGCAAGAGGAGAAGAGAGAGAAGCGGGGGAGGGAGGGGAAGAGAAGCAGATAGTCGTGTCTCCTGTGTGCTCTGACCCGGGATCAAACCTATCATATCCATACGCAGGAACAATGCTCTATCCAATGAGCCAAATGGCCAGGGCCTGCTTTTTTACTTAAAATGATGTGTCCATCCAACCTTTGAGTATTTATTCATAGAAACTGTTGATGTATTTGCTATTCATCCTTCAGAATTACAAATTTGATGTCATAAACAAAGGAAGGACTACCTATCTGGCACTGCTGTGGTGTGCGGGCAGGAAGAAGGAGGCTGTGTGCTCACCCCACTCTGTGCTTCCTGAGTGCTGAGACCCCACAGCTGAGGGTCCTGGGCCTGCAGGAGGAACATGGACAGATTTCCCTGACTCTGCAGGACCTGGACTGCTGATTAAGTGGGAGTATTGTCAGAGCTACTCTGCACCAAATTTCTCCTCTTTGCCTAAATTGCATCCTGGTCCAGGGGAAGTGGCTTCTAACACACTGGCCTTCTTAGCTGCAGCCTCCGGGACCTGGGAGGTCTTACAGAGAATGAGCCCCAGGGATGGGTTTGCATGAAGAATTACCCTCATGGGACTGAAAGGCAATGAGGGACAAGAGGCCACTTGTCCTCATGCTTGATCTCTGAGGAAATGGCTCCATGAAGTGCATTGGACATACACACCTGTCTCTCTCTCACACTCTGGGGCACAATTCAGGACTGTTTCCCAGAAGATAGTGTCAGATCCACAGATCCAGTGCTCAGTCACACACATATACATAGTCATGCGCGCGCGCACGCACACACACACACACACACACACACCCTCCTCTCTCTGAGTGCAAACCCCCCTGGGCTCTGCAGTTCACAGGCTCCTGTCCCCCCAGAACTCAGGAACCACTCTGTGCTAACCCAGCATCCTCAGGGTCAGAATCGTCAGGAGGCAGACTGTATCTCAGCGGGAACCCTGGAGACAGGAGGAGTGTTTGATAGGGTGTCAAGGAACTGCAAAACTGTTGATACTGATATTTCAAAAAGAAGAGCCAGTCCTCCCCCTACCCCTCCCTTCTGAGGAGAAAAAAGAAAACCAGGAGAAAGAGATTAAAGGGGCAAAAAGTTAGTTAGTAGTTAATCATAATTTAACTAGAAGGACTGAGGCCACTACTTGCTAGACAGAGCAAAGAAGGTAGAACTTATCTTCCCCTTCCCTAAGAGCCTTAGGAGACAATGTTTACATATCTTAATTAAAAATTCCTATGACTCTTCCTTCCCTCCTGGAGCCATAAGAGTGACGCATACCTCTACACCAGTGGTTCTCAGACCTTTTGAAGTCAGGTGCATTTAAAATCCTACAAATAATCATAGACGCACTATATATAAATTTCTGAGAAATATGTTATAATAATTAAGTTAAATATTAAAGAAAAATATAAAGTCCAAGCATTCTTTTCTGGTAAATAAAATAAATATGACAAAATTAAATTTATTCTAACATTAAAAAACATTTTTATGTTACATTTTTTGAGTTATGCTTTTTAGAATTTGTAAAAAAAGAGGCATTAAAAATAAAAGAAATTACAAAAAAGTTGTCTTTTTATATATAGATACATTCTTAGTAAGATTTAGTAAATTCAGCAGGTCCCGGCACTAATATGTTAAATTTTTTTATTCTTGTGTTTATGAGAAATATGAGTCTGATGTGTTCTAGTGATTTCTTCAATGTTTGGGCATATATTTGATATGCAAACTCTCATTTCCTCATCAATTCATTGAAGAATTCCTCTCTTTTTACTCTTAATTTTGTTGAAGGTAGAAAATCCTAATTCACATAAATAGTATGTTGAAAATTGTAGTAAAATGTTCAAAGCTTTTTAAAATATTTCCACATATTCTTCTTTTATAGAAATCCAAAAGGCTTCAAGAGACAATTTCTTATGTTTAATCATTAATCCAAAACCCCCACCATACATATCATCTTAGCTTTACAGCAAACAAAGGATAGGAGAGACTTGCCTCCAGTTTTTCTGGGCAACATGGGGGGGGGGGGTAGTGTAAACAATCCGGCACCACAGCTTAACAGCCTTTTGCAACCTAATCAGGTAAGTGAGGTGGGGGGCTGGGCAGACTGTCAGCTTACAGCCAATTCCCCACACCTCTGTCCCCCAAATCTAAACTCCAAAAACCCTGTTGATTTTTTTGTCCCCAACAGGCACATATTTTTCTGGAATACCATAGGGCACACCTGGAAATCTAGGGTGCACCAGTGCACCCTGGGGCACACTTTGAGAACCACTGCTCTAGACAAAGGATCAAGAACCAACTCCCGGTGCTTGAAAACCCTGAATTCTGTAACATTTTACATGCTTTCTAATAATCATCTCTTTTGAAATTCTTTATATGTATAAAAGTTGTAAACTAGGTTTCCTAATAAGCTAGCCCCAACACTTTGAGCAAAGGTAACTTCATTTAGCTTCTTTCTTTATCCTAAGCTAAAACATTTCATTTCCCACTGTTGTGGCAACAAGGATAAGTATAAACCCTGAAAGATTTGGGAATGTCTTTGATATGTAAAATGACATTTATCACTACTATGTTTAAATGTAAAATAATATTTACTACTAGTGTGTCCCATATGAAAAACATTTATCATTATTATGTTATCTTGTAGACTTAATGAGTAAAAATGTTTTTTTTCTTTTAGCAGATCCTATAGATAAATGTTGTAAGCTTATCAGTAAATGACTTTTGTATCATGCTCCCCTCCTTTTCCCCCCAACCAGTATGTGATCATGCCTATATAACCAACCTCAGGACTATAATCAAGGCTGCACAATTTGGGTTAGCTATACTCTGTGTAAGTCATGTAGCTGGCTTATTAATAGATCTCCTCCTAAAATTTCTTCTGTATCCTGCCTGGGTTTCTCTATGTAACCCTTAGATTAAAGTAAGTTACTTTATAACAACTGTGCCTGGGGACTTTTTATAAGAGCAGCCAGGAGATGCCCTGAGCACCTGCTCTATCGGGATGGGTGTGACACTCAGGGTCCAAGAGTGAGTCTCCAGTCCTTGTCGGCAGCTCAGCTAAAATCTCCTCTGTCCCAACCTGGGCCACAGGCTTCTTACCTCAGGCACATAGACTGCCCCTGTCTCCTCCTTGTGATATGAGGGTTCTTTGACAAAATATGTTGGGTATAATTGGATGTTGAAAATTCAAATAGATTCCTCTACTTTTTTTGTGTGTGTGTATTTTTCTGAAGCTGGAAATGGGGAGAGACAGTCAGGCAGACTCCCGCATGCGCCTGACCGGGATCCACCCGGCCCGCCCACCAGGGGGCGACACTCTTCCCACCAGGGGGCACTGCTCTGCCCCTCCTGGACGTAGCTCTGTCGCGACCAGAGCCACTCTAGCGCCTGGGGCAGAGGCCAAGGAGCCATCCCCAGCGCCGGGGCCATCTTTGCTCCAATGGAGCCTCGCTGCGGGAGGGGAAGACAGAGACAGAGAGGAAGGAGAGGGGGAGGGGTGGAGAAGCGATGGGCGCCTCTCCTGTGTGCCCTGGCCGGGAATTGAACCCGGGACTTCTGCACGCCAGGCCGACACTCTACCACTGAACCAACGGGATTCCTCTACTTTTTGAATGACTGAATGAACATGTTCTCTGGCCTGAAATACTGGACACAAGGAGCAGAACTGTAGGGGCACCCACCCCTGATCCCACATCACTCTGTCCTGGGAGCTCTGTCTCTGTGTGGTGCAGCCGTCACCAAGATGGTTTGAAGTTCATAGGAGGGAACATTCTGGCCTTTGCTGTGGTTCTTGAGAAACGACTTTTGAGCTCCCAAAGGATGGTATTTTTCAGGCAAGCATTTTTGTTTGCCTGGTAACCTCCATCTATCTATCTATCTATCTATCTATCTATCTATCTATCTATCATCTATCTATCTACCGATATATCTACACAGCTCACAAAAATTAGGATATTTTATAGCTTTATATTTATTTTGATATATCCCCTAATTTTTGTGAGCAATACATCTAACTATATATAATTTTCTACATTATATATATGTACAGTGATACCTTGAAATACGAACAGACCAACATATGAATTTTTTAAGATATGAGCTGTGACTCAGTCTGCATTTTTGTTCGAGATCTGAGCTAAATTCCAAGATATGAGTCATGATTCGGGAAGCTGCCACTAGTTGGCGCATTGGTGCACGGGTCTAGTATCGGCAGTTTGATATACAAGGTGACTGACTTACGAGCTCGTTTACAGAAGGAATTAAATTCATATCTCAAGGTATCACTGTATATATTAACTATATACCCATGCCTGTGTTTGCAGTTTTTATTGCTAGCCAGTGCCAAATCAGCTGCCTCTCTCTCTGTATCCCTGACCCAATGGGACACCCCTTGCACCCTGAGCAGTGATGTCAGTGTCAGGGACACAGGATATGCTGGTGTCAGCAGAAGTCAGGGAGTCCTCTCCAGTCTCCCCTGACACAGTAGGGCTGAGCGGGCCAACACCATTCTGGAAAATATAAATCTGACACCAGAATTCAGCCTCAGAGATGGGGACGGGGAGGCAAAATTATGAAGGAACTACAGCTTTGTGTATTGGAATGTGAAGATTTTGTGATGAATTAATCTCCAGAGTCACATAGACCCCAGCAGTGACAGTGACATTAACCCTCTAGTCTGGTCCTCACTGGGGAAAAAGGTGAACTCTCTATTACAGTGATGGGCAATCTTTTGAGCTTGCTGTGTCAAAATTCGCCATAAAATCAAGCATAACATGGATGGTGTGTCACTTCGAGAAAAACGACCTAATCAGAACTCCCAGAACTAGACGCCCTGTGCCGGAGTTCTGTTGTTTTGGCCTACAGACCTCTGGCACAGAGTGTCTACACTACAGCAAATGTTTTATCCTTGGCTCCTGCACCTGGCCGTGCAGGAACAAAGACTTAAAGACCACACTTGACCGGACTCATCAGCCTCAGGTCTCACCTGTGTTTCCAGCAACTGGAGAGAAAAGTGTAAGGAAAAGAAGTGTTTTCAATTGGGGCATTTGGACTATGAAAAACTGAGAAGTCTTCATTTTTGGAGGTGAAATAGATGATGTAATAAATGTCTGTACTTTGCTGATCGACCTGAAACACAAGGTCTTTGAGCCTCCTTAGGAGTGAGAGAAAAACATCCTTAGCCCCACACCCCCTTTGTCTACAATCCCAGTGGCCCTGGGACCCTCTGTGATGTCACAAGGGGCTTCAGAAAGGAGGATCAGAACACTAGTGCTCTTCTCCTGGAGGGCACGGTGTGTCAGAGAGGACAGGAGGGGTTGAAGCGTGAGGGCAGAGTGGGACAGTGTGTGACAATCCTGAGACTGTTCTGACTAGCCGGCAGCTTCTTCAGGGCCATCCGGGAGCTTGGCCATCAGTGTGCTCACTGGGTGAGCTGTCCCGCCAGGACCCATGCTGATCAAGAGCCAGGTGTGTTTGACCCGGGTTCATCTCCTCTTCCTTCTCTGTCTGGTCTGTGTGGATCCAGGGCATGGAGGGCAGGAACACACAGTATGGAGATGGCAAATACACATGGTCAGAGGCTCTACCTCTCAGGTTTTAGTTGGCCATTTACCAGCATCAGCAGTAAATGGCCTGCCCCTTTCTCTGGCCTTGGCACTGTCCCTGACCCCTGACATGAGTGAGTGCTCTCCCCCCTTTGCTGGGAGAATCACCCGACGCTCCCACTGATCCCAACTCACATACCTCAGCTTTGTTCAGGCTACTGGGGTCAGCTCCCTCTGTACCCCCAACAGGCACTCACGCAGTGTCAAAATATCTGTGTTCATGTGTCATCTGTTACCCATTACCAAACATACACGCGGTGCCTGGCACAGCAGACACGTTAGGAGCTGCAGTGGTACAATGGAGAGAGATTGAGAATATGAAAATAAAATTATATCTTTTTTTATAAATAAATTTTTATTAATATTAATGGGGTGACATCAATAAATCAGGGTACATATACTCAAAGAAAACATGTCCAGGTTATCTTGTCATTCAATTATGTTGCATACCCATCACCCAAAGTCAGATCATCTTCCATCATCTTCTATCTAGTTTTCTTTGTGCCCCTCCCCTCTGCCTTCCCTCTCCCTCCTTCCCTCCCATGCCCCCCCTACCCCAAGCCTAGGTAACCACCACACTCTTGTTCATGACTCTTAGTCTAATTTTTATGTCCCACCAATGTATGGAATCATTTAGTTCTTGTTTTTTTCTGATTTACATATTTCACTCCATATAATGTTATCAAGATCCCTCCATTTTGTTGTAAATGATCTGATGTCATCATATCTTATGGCTGAGTAGTATTCCATAGTGTATATGTACCACATCTTCTTTATCCAGTCTTCTATTGAAGGGCTTTTTGGTTGTTTCCATGTCTTGGCCACTGTGAAAAATGCTGCAATGAACATGGGGATACATGTATCTTTATGTATCAATGTTTCTGAGTTTTGGGGGTATATACCCAGTAGAGGGATTGCTGGGTCATAAGGTAGTTCTATTTTCAGTTTTTTGAGGAACCGCCATACTTTCTTCCATAATGGTTGTACTACTTTACATTCCCTCCAACAGTGAGTGAGGGTTCCTTTTTCTTCACAGCCTCTCCAACATTTGCTATTACCTGTCTTGTTGATAATAGCTAATCTAACAGGTGTGAGGTGGTATCTCATTACAGTTTTGATTTGCATTTCTCTAATAACTAATAAAGATGAGCATCTCTTCATATATCTCTTGGCCATTTGTATTTCTACCTGGGAGAAGTGTCTGTTCATCTCCTCTTCCCATTTTTTTATTGGATTGTTTGTTTGTTTATTGTTGAGTTTTATGAGTTCTTTGTAAATTTTGGATATTAGGCCCTTATCTGAACTGTTGTTTGAAAATATCACTTCCCATTTTAGTTGGCTGTCTGTTTATTTTGTTGTCAGTTTCTCTTGCTGAGCAAAAACTTCTTAGTCTGATGTAGTCCCATTCATTTATCTTTGCCTTCACTTCCCTTGCCTTTGGAGTCAAATTCATAAAATGCTCTTTAACACGCAGGTCCATGAGTTTAGTACCTATGTCTTCTTCTATGTACTTTATTGTTTTAGGTCTTATATTTAGGTCTTTGAACCATTTTGAATTAATTTTCGTACAAGAGGACAAGCTGTAGTCGAATTTCATTCTTTTGCATGTGGCTTTCCAGTTTTCCCAGCACCATTTGTTGAAGAGGTTTTCTTTTCTCCATTATGTGTTGTTGGCCTCTTTATGGAAAATTATTTGACCATATATATGTAGTTTTATTTCTGGACTTTCTATTCTGTTCCACTGGTCTGAGTGTCTATTTTTCTGCCAATACTATGCTGTTTTGATTGTCGTAGCCCTATAATATAGTTTGAAGTCAGGTATTGTAATGCCCCCAGCTTCATTCTTTTTCCTTAGGATTGCTTTGGATATTTGGGGGTTTTTTATAGTTCCATATAAATCTGATGATTCTTTGTTCCATTTCTTTAAAAAATGTCATAGGAATTTTGATGAGAATTGCATTAAATTTATAAATTGCTTTGGGTAATAGGGCCATTTTGATTATATTTATTCTTCCTATCCAAGAAAAAGGAATATTTTTCCATCTCATTGTATCTTTTTTGATTTCCTTTAACAATGCTTTGTAGTTTTCATTATATAGGTCCTTTACATTCTTTGTTATGTTTATTCCTAGGTATTTTATTTCTTTTGTTGCAATCGTGAAGGGGATTATTTTTTTGAGTTCGTTTTCTAATATGTCATTGTTGGCATATAGAAAGGCTATGGACTTTTGTATGTTAATTTTGTATCCTGTGACCGTACTGTATTGGTTTGTTGTTTCTAGTAATCTTTTTGTGGAGTCTTTGGGGTTTTCGATGTGTAAGATCATATCATCTGCAAAAAGTGATACCTTTACTTCTTCTTTTCCGATATGGATGCCTTTTATTTCTTTCTCTTGTCTGATTGCTCTGGCCAGAACTTCTAGCACCACGTTAAATAAGAGTGGAGAGAGTGGACAGCCCTGTCTTGTTCCTGATATAAGGTGGAAAGTCCTCAGTTTTTTGTCATTTAATATGATCTTAGCTGATGGTTTATCATATATGGCCTTTATCATGTTGAGATGTTTTCCTTCTATACCCATTTTGTTGAGTGTCTTAAACATAAAATTGTGTTTTATTTTATCAAATGCCTTTTCTCCATCTATTGATAAGATCATGTGGGTTTTGTTCTTTGTTTTGTTGATATGGTGTATTACGTTAACCGTTTTACGTATGTAGAACCATCCTTGAGATTCTGGGATGAATCCCACTTGATCATGATGTATTATTTTGTTAATATGTTGTTGTATTCGATTTGCCAGTATTTTGTTTATTATTTTAGTATCTGTATTCATTAATGATATTGGTCTGTAGTTTTCTTTTTTTGTGCCATCCTTGCCTGGTTTTGGTATGAGGGTTATGTTGGCCTCATAAAATGTGTTTGGAAGTATTGCTTCTTCTTCAATTTTTTGCAAGACTTTGAGTAGAATAGGAACCAAGTATTCCTTGAATGTTTGATAGAATTCACTAGTATAACCATCTGGGCCAGGACTTTTATTTTGGGGGAGGTTTTTAATAGTTTTTTTCTATTTCCTCCCTGCTAATTGGTCTGTTTAGGCTTTCTGTTTCTTCATGACTCAGTCTAGGAAGGTGGTATTGTTCTAGGAATTTATCCATTTCTTCTAGATTGTTGAATTTGGTGGCTTATAGTATTCTACAATAATTCTTTGTATATCTATGATGTCTGTGGTGATTTCTCCTGTTTCATTTTATATTTTGTTTATATGAGTTCTTTCTCTTTTTTCCTTGGCGAGTCTTGCCAAGGGTTTGTCAATTTTGTTGATCTTTTCAAAGAACCAGATCCTATATTTAATTAATTTTTTCTATAGTTTTTAAAACTATAGTAATTAATTTTTTCTATAGTTTTTCTATTCTCTATTTCATTTATTTCTGCTCTGATTTTTATTATTTCCTTTCTTTGGCTGGTTTTGGGTTGTCTTTGTTCTTCTTTTTCTAGTTCCTTAGGTATGAAGTTAAGTAGTTCACTTGGGCTCTCTCTTGTTTGTTCATATCGGCCTGAAGTAATATGAACTTCCCTCTTATTACTGGTTTTGCTGGATCCCAGAGATTCTGATATGTCATATTGTCATTTTCATTTGTCTGTATATATCTTTTGATTTCTGCGCTTATTTCCTCTTTGACCCATTCATTTTTTAAAAGTGTGTTGTTTAGTTTCTACATTTTTGTGGGTTATTTTTCCTCTTTTTTGCAGTTGAATTCTAGTTTCAAGGCTTTATGATCAGAACATATGCTTGGTACAATTTCAATTTTTCTGAATTTGCTGATGTTATTTTTGTGGCCCAACATATGGTCAATTCTTGAGAATGTTCCATGTATACTAGAGAAAAATGTATACTCTGTCGCTTTGGAATGAAGTGTCCTGTAGATGTCTATCATATCCAGGTGCTCTAGTGTTTCGTTTAAGGCCAATATATCTTTATTGATTTTCTGTTTGGATGAACGATCTAGAGCCATCAGCAGTGTATTGCGGTCTCCAAGTATAATTGTATATTTGTTGGTTTTCGTTTGCAGGTCAATAAGTAGCTATCTTATATATTTTGGTGCTCTTTGATTTGGTGCATATATATTAAGGATTGTTATGTCTTCTTGATTCAGTATCCCCTTTATCATCATGTAATGACCATTTTTGTCTCTGAGTACTTTTTCTGTCTTGTAGTCAGCATTATCAGATATGAGTATTGCTACACCTGCTTCTTTTGGGGATGTTATTTGCTTGGAGTATTGTTTTCCAGCCTTTCAGTTTGAATTTGTTTTTATCCTTGTTGCTTAGATGTGTTTCTTGTAGGCAGCATACAGTTGGATTTTCTTCTTTAATCCATTTTGCTACTCTGTGCCTTTTTATTGGTGAATTTAATCCATTTACATTTAGTGTAATTATTGACACTTGTGGGTTCCCTATTGCCATTTTATAAATTGCTTTCTGTCAGTTTTGTATCTTGTTTGATTCTTCTCTTTTGTTTTTCTATCATTTTTTTTGTTTGTTTGTATTCCATACTTCTTTCCTCTGTTGCTACCTTTTTTAAGTCATGTGCTTCTGTTGTGGTTTTTCCAAGGGTGGTTACCATTAAGTAATGAAAAGGGTACCAACCATATTCATTATAGTACCCTATCTTATGAGTGTTTCTGCACTTCATATTCCTTTGCTACTGTTAATCTCCATCCTCTTCCCTTTTTTTTTGCTTTTGTTGTCACATTTTAATTTGGTTTTATTGTGTTCTTGATGAAGTTTTTACTTGTGCTTTTGTTTTGTTTTGTTATTTGAATATGGTTGGAAAACCTGCTTTAGTATTTTCTGTAGTGGGGGTTTTCTGATGATAAATTCCCTCATATTTTCTGTATTTGTGAATGTTTTTATTTCTCCTTCATTCTTGAAAGATAGCTTTGATGGGTATAGTCATCTTGGCTGAAAGTTCCTCTCTTTCAGACCTTTAAATATTGGGGTCCACTCTCTTCTAGCTTGTAAAGTTTCTGCTGAGAAATCTGATGATAATCTAATAGGCTTTCCTCTATATGTTGTATTCTTCTTTTCCCTGGATGCCTTGAGAATTTTTTCTTTGTCATTGGTTTGTGCCATTTTTATTATGATGTGCCTTGGAGTAAGTTTGTGTGGTTAAGAAAACTTGGTGTTCTGTTTGCTTCTTGAATTTGAGGCTTTAGTTCTTTCCACAGGCTTGGGAAGTTCTCATCTATTATTTGTTTGAATATATTCTCCATTCCATTTTCTCTCTCTTCTCCCTCTGATATACCTATTATTCTTATGTTATTCTTTTTGAGGGAGTCAGACAATTCCTGTAGGGCTTTCTCATTTTTTAAAAATTTTTGAGTCTCTCTCTTCTTCTCTCTGTTGTGCCTTAAGTTGCTTGTCTTCTATGTCACTAATTCTACCTTCTATCTGGCCTGTTCTATTAGCTAAGCTTGTTACCTTGTTTTTCAATTCATGAATTGAGATTTTATGTCTGTTTGATTTGTTTTTATAGTTTCAATTTTCTTGGTAATTTGTATTCATTGAGTTGTTTTCTGAGCTCTCTAAATTGCCTTTCTGTGTTTTCTTGTATATCTCTGAGTATTTTTAGGATTTCTATTTTAAATTCTTTGTCCTTTAGCTCCAAGGTTTCCAATATATTAATTTTTTTCTCCATAGATTTTTTTCACAACTATTTGCACTACTTCTCTATCTTTTGTACCCACGATATTCGATTTCCTTTTTCTTAATGGCATCTGAGGGTGGTCTTGTTAATAGCACTAATATAAATTAATAAAGAATAAAAAGTTAAAAAAAGTAAAAAAATGGAAAAAATTTATAGAAAAAAACACACAAAAAGACCAATAATAATTTTTTATTCCCCCCTTTTCTTTCTTCTCTTCCCCTCCTCTCCCCTCCTCCTTATAAAAATAATATGATGAACTGTGAATTATATTATGCTAAATGGAACAAAAACTGCCTATAACGGAGGGCCTGAGTTGGGGTGAAGTGTTCAAGGGGCAAAAAATAAAGTAGGGACCCACAGAATGCAAAAAAGGAAAAACTTTGGGTCAAGTATAATATGATTTGCTTGTAAGTGATGGTTGACTAAGAGATATAATTAGAGGGATAAGAGGGAAACAGGAAAAAAGAAAAAAAATAACTATTGTATTAAGTGGAGCAAAAACTAAATAGAATGGAGATCCTGGGTTGGGAGGAATGCTAATGAGTTAAAAATCGAGGTAAAAAGCACCCATAATGCCACAAAAAAAAAAACCTTGAGTTCAAAATTAAATAATTTGTTCATGATTGAGTTTTGAATGAGAGGAAAATAAAAGGAGAAAAGAAGAAACCAATAGAGAGGGAGATATAAGAAAAAAGGAGAAAAGGAAAAGAAGAAAAAATTAAAAAAACAAAAAGAGGGAGAGAGAGTTAAGGGTTTTGGAGTGTAACCTTCATGGAGAGTATGGAAGAAGAAAAGAAATAAAATGTAACACTTATGGGTACTGTAGTTCAAGAAGAGGAAAGAATAAGACGTGCAGAGAATAAAAGGACCAAGGTGGAGGAAATAGAAATAATAATAATAAAGGTAAGAAGATGAAAGAAATAAAAAAATAGTGGAACAGGTTATAAAGTCTGGATTTTTCTTGATTTTGAGAGGTTAACTTCTTCCTTTTTCTTTCCTCTCCCTCTTCCTGGTCGGTGACTCTACCACAGGCTCTGCCCCTGTGGCACACTTAGGTAGAGATTTGCAGTTGATGAGACTCTACGGCGATGTCATATATTGAGCTTCGGTCTCGTTGGTAGTCAAGGCTTGTTAGCATTTGCAGGCTCCGACAATGAGAGAGTTCGTTTTTCTGGAGCCTCTCTCCTAGTCTCTCCTTCCT
This sequence comes from Saccopteryx leptura, assembly GCF_036850995.1. NCBI lineage: Eukaryota > Metazoa > Chordata > Mammalia > Chiroptera > Emballonuridae > Saccopteryx > Saccopteryx leptura. The sequence goes on from NW_027095734.1 coordinate 261,430, forward strand.
GAATTAGCAGCCTGATGATCCAGCTATGAGGCTACCACTGCCTCTGCCTGGGGAGTAATAGGCTCAAAGCTGGCAAATCCCCACTCTATCCCCACTCAATGCAGGGCTCTGGGTAAGCCTCTGGCAGTCAGAGCCACCAGCGTAATCAGGCAGGGCTCTGGGTAAGCCTCTGCCAGCCAGTTGCTTTCAAGGTGACTTTCTATGAGCCTCCAGGCCTGTTCAGCATGCCTAGCACTCTGTGGGACCACTCTCCCCAGGCTTTCCGCACTTTGTAACCTGTTTTGGCTGGGAAGAAGATGTCCTAGTCGCTGCCTGCAGTGCGGGAGGTCTTAACATCTGCCAAGTTCCTCTTTTTACTGTATATCTCTGAGTATGAAAGCTCTGCCAATCAGAAGTTGCCCCCACCCCTTTAGCAAAAGGCACTAAAAAATATCATGCCTCTTGTCTTAGATCACTGAACTAAGAGAGATCTTGTCAATTAGAGCTGCATAGGTCAGTTGGGAGGTGAGCAGACTGTGGGTTAAGCTAATTTCAGTGATTGGATCCTCCGATCTGCTACAGAAAGGGCTGCAAGCTGCCCGCGCACCCCTTCCCTGATGCTTGATTGTTAGCTTGAATGGCTGGGTGAGGTGCCCCGCCTGCCTAGAGAAGCTCGAGCGTAGGGAAGTTCGCTTTGGCACACTCCCTGTGTACCGTTGGAAGCTGTTGCTCGCGGTGTGCATTTGCTCACGTGGGCTGATTCACCACAGGCACACTCTTTCCTCGGCTTGAACGAACATCCGTGCCACAGCTTAGCCTCCTCCACACCCTTAGCCACCCTGACTCACAGATCCAAGTGAAAGCAGCCTTTGCTCAGGTTAGTGAGGAAGGCAGTTTTTTTTTTGTCCAATTTATTTCCTTCAGGGTTCATTATATATTTAGTCAATTTTTCACTCGACCCTACCTTCACCTTCAGTGTGTGGAACTCCCAGATGCTCCAAGGATAGATTTTTCTGTCTCTGGTTGATGAACTTGTTGAAATTTGGGGGAGATTTGTCGGTTGTACTCCTCACGGCGCCATTTCTCTGACGTCACTCCAAATTATATCTTTTTATTGAGATAAAATTCCAAGTGTTAAAGCATCACTGTTTCCATGGAAACTTAGAAAAGTCTTTCTCCCCTCACTTTTAGATATAGAAGAGACGCCTGTGAAAATACCTCTCTGCGGAGATGATGTCAGAGTGATGGCACGGTAGGAAGCGATACTGATAAATCTCCCCATAAACTCAACAAGATCTTCAACCAGAAACAGAAAAACCTATCCTTGGAGCCTTCAGATGCTTTGCAACACACCTGAAGGTATGGTCGAGCGAAAGATTGGCTAGATATATGGTCAAACCCCGGGGGAAATAGGGAGTAAGAAATGCTCCACCTTCCTCTCTAACCCAAACAGGACGGCTTTCACTGAGAACTGAGAATATAAAAACTAAGGTGGGCATAGGGAGTGAATAGATCCAGGCCGTGGTACAAACAGCCAAACCAGGCTGTGGCACGGAGATCCAAGCCGAGGAAACACCTGGGCAATTCAAGCTAACACGTGCGCCAAATCCAGACAAAGAAAGACAGCTGGAGCAGCCATTTTCCGCATCTCCTGGTCAGTGCGCATGGATAGTGGGCAAGAGATTCCTATGAACACTTCAGGGGTGGGCGCCACCCATGCTAACCCACAGAAAGGCAGAGTCAGAGGCCTCTGTGTGGGCAAAAAGCGGAATCTCCGAGGAGCCCCAGTGCCCTTAGGGGACTGGGCACGGGGAGGGAACTAGAGCCAATTCCAATGCTGGAACTTTTCTGTGTGGGTGGAGGGCTTTCTCAGAGTGAGAGGTGTCTGGCCTGATATCCTGGTCAGCACGCATGGAGAGTGGGCAGGAGATTCCTTCGAACTCCTCAGGGGTGGGCACCCATGTTTTCCCACAGAGGGGCAGAGTCAGGGACCTGTGTGTGGGCTGAAAGCGGAATCTCCTGGCCGCCCCAGCGCCCTGGGAAAGCCACACTTGGGGATGGAGTAAAAGCCAATTCCAACGCTGGAATTTTTTCGTGCGGGCAGGGATTTCACTCAAAGTATGACGCGGCTGGTCTGACATCCTGGTCAGTGCTCACGGAGAGTGGGCAAGGGATTCCTCCAAACGCCTCAGGAGTGGGCACCTATGTTATCCCACAGAGGGGCAGAGCCAGAGGTCTTTGAGTGGGCAGAAGCCCCGCCTGATTATGCTAGCAGCTCTGACTGACTGAGTCTTACTCAGAGCCCTGTGCTGAGTGGGAATAGAGTGGGGAGTTGCCAGCTCTTTGAGCCTCTTACTATCCAGGCAGAGGCAGCAGCAACCCAATAGCTGGATTATCAGGCTTCTAATTGTGGAAGGAAAGACTAGGAGAGAGGCTCCAGGAACACTCTCACAGTGAGAGACCCTCTCACTGTTGGAGCCTATAAATGCTAATGAGCCTCGACTGCCAACGAGACTGAAGCACAATACATGACATCGCCATAGAGAATTATGAACTGCAAACCTCTACCAGAGCATGCCACAGGGGCAGAACCCGGGGTACAAAGTCACTGACCAGGAAGAGGGAGAGAAGAAAAAAAGCAAGAAGATAACCTCTCAAAATCAAGAATAATCTGCAGACGTTATAACCTATCCCATTTTATTATATTTGTTCATCTGTGTCTCTTTTCTTCATTCTTGATTTTTTTTTTTTTCTATTCCAATTTGGTCGTTTAATTCTCTCTCAGTCTTACTCTCGTCTCTCTTTGAATTACATTACCCATAAGTGTTACATCTCCCATTATCTTTTCTTTCCTCCTCCTTTCTCTCTATGAGGGTTGCACTCCAAAACCCCTAACTCTCTCTCTCTCTCTCCTCCTTTTTCTTTGTTCTTCTTTTAGTGGTTCCATCTTTTCTCTCTTTCTCTCTCTCTTTTCTCCCTCTATATTAGTCTCTTCCTTTCTCCTTTATGTCTTCTCTTATTCAAATCTCAATAACGAACAAATTTTCTTATCTGGGACTCAAACATAAGTTTGTGGCATTTGGGGGGGGGGGTTTACTTCACCTTTTTAACTCATTAGCAGTGCTCCCATCCCTGGTTCTCCATTTTATCTAGTTCTTGTTCCACTAAATACAATAGTAATTTTTTAATTTTCCACCCCTTTTTCCTGTTTCCCTCTTATTCCTCTCATCATAACTCTTAGTCAGCGAACACCTAAAAGCAAATCATTTTATTCTTGACCCAAATTTTTTCCTTATTTGCTTTTTGTGGGTCTATACCACCCCCCTTTATATATATATACATATTTTCTTTCTTTTTTTCTTTTTCCTTTACCCCTTTATTACTTCTCCCCAATGCAGGCCCTCCACTACAGGTATTGTTTGTTCTATTTAGTACAATATAATTCACAGTTCACCACGAGATTTTCTCAAGAAAGAGGGGAGAGGAGAGGAGAGGAAAAAAGGAGGGGAAGGAATAATTCCCTTTTTTCTCAAATTTTTATCTTATTTTATTTTTCTTTATTTAATGATTAATTTAAAAAAAAATTTTTTTTTATTTTTATTTTTTTAACTTTTTATTCCTTATTAAATCTCATTAATACTATCAACAAAACCACCCTCAGATGCCATTAAAAAAGAGAAAATCTAATATCATGGATACAAAAGAAAGAGAGGTAACACAGAGAGATGAGAAAAAATCTATGGAGAAAAAATTTAAGATATTGGAAACCTTGGAGTTAAATGACAGAGAATTTAAAATAGAAATCCTAAAAACACTCAGAGATATACAAGAAAACACAGAAAGGCAATTTAGGGAGATCAGAAAACAACTCAATGAACACAAAGAGTATATCTCTAAGGAAATTGAAACTATAAAAACAAATCAAACAGAGATGAAAAACTCAATTCACGAGCTGAAAAACGAGGTAACAAGCTTAGCTAATAGAACAGGCCAGATAGAAGAGAGGATTAGTGAAATAGAAGACAAGCAACTTGAGGCACAACAAAGAGAAAAGGAAAGAGACTCAAAAATTTAAAAAAAATGAGATAGCCCTACAGGAATTACCTGACTCCATCAAAAAGAATAACATAAGAATAATAGGTATATCAGAGGGAGAAGAGACAGAAAATGGAATGGAGAACAAACTCAAACAAATAATAGATGAGAACTTCCCAAGCCTGTGGAAAGAACTAAAACCTCAAATTCTAGAAGCAAACAAAACTCCAAGTTTTCTTAACCCCAACAAACCTACTTCAAGGCACATCATAATGAAATTGGCACAAACCAACTGCAAAGAAAAAATTCTCAAGGCAGTCAGGGAAAAGAAGAATACAACATAAAGGAAGGCCCATTAGATTATCATCAGATTTCTCAACAGAAACTCTACAAGCTAGAAGAGAGTGGACCCCAATATTTAAAGTCTTGAAAGAGAGGAACTTTCAGCCACGAATACTATACCCATCAAAGCTATCCTTCAAATATGCAGGAGAAATAAAAACATTCACAGATACAGAAAAGATGAGGGAATTAATCACCAGAAAATCCCCACTCCAGAAAATACTAAAGGGGGTTCTCCAATCAGATACAAAGAATAAAAAAAAAAAAAAAAAAAAAACACCAACAAAGCCACAAGTAAAAGCTCCAAGAAGAACATAATAAAACCAACTTTAAACTGTGACAACAAAAAGAAAGGGGGGGAGAGGATGGAGATTAACAGTAGCAAAGGACATCAATTCATACACTAGAACACAGAGACTCTCTAGGATACAATTCTGGAGGTAATTTTGTCTCTTTCATGTAATGACATATTTATTTAACAACATGATTTGCTCATGGCCACTGCAGTTAAGAAACTTAGTTAATGGCAGAGTTCATGATGGGTCAGTGCAGAACCAGGGACAAGAAATCCAGCCTTGTCTGAATCAGGACACATCAGTTAGCAGTTAATGAAACTGGTCCCCTGGGGATCCTCCAGGCTGTGGGGACTCCAGTGAGAGGGCACCTGCGGAACCCAGACTTCCCTCCCTAGATGCAGGAAAAGATGTCATCTACCACTACTCTGATTAAAGGGCCCGCTGTGCACTATAAACACAGGGCTGTGGTTCTGCTGCCCGCAGTGTGGCCCGTGGGTCTCACAAAGGTGTGAGAGGCTGCTAATGCCCAGACTTCATTCCCATGTGGGAGAAGCCTGGGTCTGCTCACGTGGGACTGGGAGCAGTAAACGTCACCCATGGGTGAGTCTCCTGCAGCTGTGATTGCTCTAACCCCAAGGAGAACCCGGGTGCTGGTCTCTCTCTGCCCATGGGAACCCCAGGTCCTCTCTGCCTGCTCCCAAGAGAGTTTCATCAACACTCAGCACAGAGTAACCAAGGACTGGCATGAGGAATAACAGCAATATATTTGTAAAAATTGACTTTATTATTAAAAAAAAGGTTAAGAAGGAGAGAGAGACTCAATGTCCCTATTTCCCCGTGGACATCAGCAGGTGGTGCTATGAGGGTCTCCCACAGGGCTCCATGTTCATGCGCAATGAGCAGCACTTGAGAGTCCTGGGAACACTGCGTGCTGAGCAAGCGCAACTCAGAGACCCGTTCTCACCCTCACCTGCCATGAGGCGCTGCCCACCAGCCCCTTTCTGCATGGGTCCTAGGACTGCCACCTGCTCCCTGAGAGGACCAGAGCAGCAACAGCAGAAGCCAAGTTACTCAGTAGAATAAATTTCCCTTCCCTGGTGACAAATGTCAGGGAAAGCAGGGGGGACAGTACTTTTCTGATGGGACAGGGTAGGTGGGGGGCTCTGTGAGAAGGGAAGGAAAGAGCTATCCCAAATTAAAAAGCCTGAAGTGGATGACAGGGGCCAGGGGCCTGAGCTCATAGAGACTGCTTTGTGTTGAGACTGGCCGCAATGTGACTGGACCAATCTTCTTGCAGGTTCTCTGTCCTCTCAGCTTCCTCGTGTCCTCTGCCACTCATTCCAGCACATCCTCCGGGTTCTGCAGAGACAAGCTGTGTGGAGGGTGAGGGCTCCGTGTGGGACCCATGAGAGACAGGCAGAGGGGTTCATTCTCTCTGCCTTAGCGACCTCCCTCTTCAACTCTTTCTTGGTGACCGTCTCTACCTCTCCAGTGAAACCCAATACCTTGAGCTCTTGTTCTTCAGTGTAATTTAGCTACTTCTCCCCAAATAATGCACCTGTTATTCTCTGAGGACAAGAAGAAACTCTGACCTGCACTTGAGATTCCATGAGGCACCCCTTGTCCCTTTGGTCAATTTCCCCAGAAATGCCATTGCCCCGGTGCACACTCAGCTCGGCCCTTCCTGAGAAACTGTTCCTTACTCCTGTCTCACCCTGTGGAGGGTGTGGTCGCTGTGGCCAGCTCTGCCAGACTGCGGAGAACTCTCTTAGCTTCATCGAGGGCAACTGAGCAAACTGTGTCCTCACTGATGTGTGACTTTCCTGGCCCTGTGAGGTCCTCATCACCTCATGAGGCCCTGTGTCTGGCTTTCTCATCACATGCTTCTAAATTGCTGTCATCTACTTGTTCTCTACAGCATCTTTGGCAAAATCTACTACATGTTGGAGCTGGTAGACAATGAGGACCCACAATGAATTTACTAGGGGGACGTGGGTTGCTAGGAATGTCTGTGCAAAATAAGAATCAGCTTATTGTTATATTTCCTCTCTGGGACCTCAGGACACAGAGCTTCGAGGTGTCTCCACTGTGTCATGGAGTCTTTCAATTTTAGTCCCTTAAATACTGAGCTTACATCAGACTTAGGGAAAGGAGCACCTGGGGTCAGACAGGATCTGACGTCTCACAGAGCAGGGCCTGTGACACCAGACTCACATCCTTCTGTGTCTGCGTGTTGATCCCTTGGGCAGAAGCTCCTCCCATCTGCTCTGGGAGCCTCTGCAGTGTGGGGTCCGGCTCTGGGACAGAAGCTTCATGAATGTGAGGCAGCCCACGTAAATGGCAGATTGTGACATCGGACTGGGCGATGCCTCAGGTCCCTCAAGATGCTCATCCCCAGTGAGAAGGGTCGAGGTCACCCCTCACTCTTCTTGTTCCACCCATCATGCCTCTGTCACCCACTGTTACCAATACTTGTCACGGGGAGGTTTCTGCTATCGCGTCTGCACCAGCACCAGACTGTCTAAGGCCATATCTTCCATTTGCATCTTAAAGAATGCCTACTTGCTTGTTCTCTTCAAAGCAAAGACCTAAATATAGATTTCTCTTGTTTAATATTATTATCTAATACTTACAGAATGGTGTGAATATTAATGGAAATAAAGGTCACCTTAGCCTTTTCCTGATATTTGTGGAAATGTCCCTTCCTATTTGATTAATTAAGATGATGCATTTAGCACTAAGTTATGCATGTGTGCAAGGGACTGTTTATTAGTATATTATAAGTGCATATGTTTGTATATTATATTGAGTTTTAAGACACGGCATTAAATCTGTTCAAAGTACTTTTCCTCCTGAATCTAGAAAATAGGACAATATTTATTCCTGTATTAATATGTTGTATTATATGAAAATATTTCCTAATATGAAATACACTTTTAGAATTCAATTAAATTGCACTTATAAAAGTGTTTAAATTATTTATCTGATATTGGGCTAGGTGTTAATATTTTAAATTCTTGAAGCAATATTTAGCGTTATTTTCTGTAATTACCTTTTCTGTAAAATTGTTATGTAAGGTGTGTTATCAACATCATAAAAAAGTCACAGCATCCTACTTACTTTTAAATATTATAGAAAACATAAAGAATTTATATTGGAATCATTGAATCTCTGAAGGATTGGTAGAGGTTCCTTCTGAAAACAGCTGTATCTTATGCTATTTAGTACAGTTGTTTTATTACAGTTTTTATTTCTCTACAAAGTTGCTCCTTTTAATTAGTTTATTTCTTCTATACCCAATATTGTGTCTTCTAAGGAAAGTATATATTTTATCTATTTTTATTAGAAATACTTTCTGAATTTTTATGAATTTTCCATTTTAGATGTATGACCAGGAGGGAACACTATTGATTTGCTCTGTGACCTCTATGCAACTGCTCAGTGAGAACAATTCATTCAAAAATGCTTGGTTCTCAAGGCTGGGCCCTGTACTCACTGATAGAGACACAGCAGCTGTGTTCTCTCTATCTTGGTAGAGTCCCCTGAGCAGGGACCTTTGGGTGGTCACAGCAAGTGCTTCCTCTTAGGGCTCTCCCAAGGGGTGAAGTCACCCTCCATCCTCCTCAGTGTGGGGTGAGAGCTGAGCTCAGCACCAGGGCTCAGAGATGGCTGGGTGGTCACTGAGGGACACACATTTGCATGGACAGCCCCTCCTCTGGCAGAAGGGGGAGAAGAAAAGGAGGCCTGGGGCAGCCCAGCCCCACTGTGGGCTCAAGGCTGTGAGCACCATGGCCTGGACCCCTCTCTTCCTCATGCTCCTCTCTCACTGTGCAGGTGGGGACAGAACTTGAGGACCAAGTTTATTTCTTTCATGCTGAGAATCTCCTGAGAAACTTTCCCTGGTCCCTATGCCATCATTGACAAGTGTCTGTGTGTGCAGGTTCCCTGTCTCAGCCTGTGCTGACTCAGCCGCCTTCCCTCTCTGCATCTCCTGGAGCATCAGCCAGACTCACCTGCACCCTGAGCAGTGGCTTTGATGTTGGTGGGTACAGAGTACGCTGGCTCCAGCAGAAGCCAGGGAGCTCTCCCCAGTATCTCCTGAGTTACAAGTCAGACTCAGTTAAGCACCAGGGCTCTGGGGTCACCAGCCGCTTCTCTGGATCCAAAGATGCTTCGACCAATGCAGGGCTCCTGCTCATCTCTGGGCTCCAGCTTGAGGACGAGGTGGACTATTACTGTTACACATGGCACGATGACAGTAATACTTACACAGTGCTCCAGGACCACGGGGAAGTGAGAATAAAACCTCTCTGTGCTCTCCCTGCCTGGACTGTCAACATTGTTCTGCTTGGGACCAATTCTAACTCAGAGTGACATGAATTGTCACCTCTTTAGTCGTCATCTCTTTTCCTTGTAGCCGTGGGTTCACAAATGTCTTCTCATTTTTCATATTCAAAACATTTATTCACTTGTTACTAACACCTTCTCACCCTGATCATGTCCACAAAGGCATGCATCAGATTTAAGGCAGTGACCTCCCTTGGGTATGATGGTGAAGATGAGCTCTTTTTCTCACCATGCCCAAGCCAAGGTCAAAGTGTGACTAACAGAACGAAATGATCTGAGTGTTTCCAGTCAATCATTGGGCCCATTTGCCCCATTTGTATCCCTCAGGGACCAGCACTAAGAGTTATGTCACCTTCCCTCTTCATCTGCTCACTATGGCCTGTCTGTGGGACTGTCATGTCCCTCCTAAAGCTCAGAGAATGCAACTCTCTATGTCTACAGGGATGTTGAGGGAAAAACGTCTTTTCCAGAGTGAGATGTGACTGTGTGTGACCTCCTTGTGCACACAGGACACCAGTGTTAGCTTCCTCACACCCGTGCAGGTTCTGTAGGATCTCCCTCTCTTCTCCATTTTAGGTGATCCATTTAGGTTCATGCCAAGATGTTGACAAAGCTGGGGACATTTAAAGTTTAGGAACATCAGATGATGGAGATCCACACCACTAAGGTTTGAAGGAGGATCGTGAAGGTGACGGGAGTTGTCGTAAACCCAATCTCGGCCTCACCAGGGCTGCTCCCACCTCACCCTTCTCTCTGCACAGGCCAAGGACTCAGTGATGTTAGGAATGGTCATCAGGGGCACCATGGCCATTCCTATTTTTCCCCCCTAGTACAGGGTCAGATCCTGCACTGTCTTCATTTTTTACTCAGAGTGAAGCTACTGTCTGCAGGTGACTCTAGTCTCTCTCAGGATGCCTTGCCCTGACCTGGTCAGACTGCTGGCTGTGTCTCCCCAGGTGACCTAACTCCCCGGGTCTCCAGGTGCCATGAACATGGATCCATCATGGCCACACATCTCCTTACACCTACCACTGAGTATCCTCTTCAGGTCTCATGTCATGATCTCTCACCCACATCATTTATTAAAAACATCACATCTGGGGGGACCTAAAGATGGCAGCGGAGTAGGCAGACGCACAGACTCCCAGCTCACACCACCGAACTGGATTATAAACTAATTTATGAACAATCAGCATGAAAAACCAAATCTAGACTACAAGAACAGCTTTCAAAAATCAAGGAGCAAAGACGAAGCCACAACAGACCTGGTAGGGAGCACCTGAATCTCCCCTGCTTACAGGAATGGGGGAGGGGCTGAGGCTGGGCTCTCAATTCCAAGGAAAAGAGCAGTAAATACTGCTCAAAGCCACTTACCTGACGACCAGGGAATGAGGTTTGTTGAAAGGGCCCACTTCTCTTCCAAAAAGAGGAGAAAGAGAGAAACAGATGGTGAGGGGGAGAGGGATATAGGTGATGACATAAAAAGCTGACTCATTCAGTGCTGGAGGTGGCCATAACTGGTGGAGGGGCTGATCATTCCACAAAGCAAAATACAAAAGTACTTCTAGGTCACAGAAATACAGACATCTCTCCAGCTCCAATCAGTACAACAAGACACAGCTGAAAAGAAGAAGTGGGGAGGAGGGACAGTAACTCAGGTCTCCTTGGAGATCTGAGATACACCTCCCCCTACTGAAGCTGAGAAAGCAACCCATCCCCAGAGAGATTAACTGGCAGAAAAGGACTTCAGAGCCTCAGGTCACACCCACCGCATTCCTGGATATAGTTTCAAATAAGCCCTGTGCTGAGATCAGCAAACAAGACAATCACCTGTTAAGAAAACAAACAAATCAAGACTTCAAAGCGGCCCAAATCCTAAAGTGGATTACAAATAATAGCTGATGCCAACCCAAGAAGACTTAGAAACAACACAAGTAAAAACTAGAGGCAGACAACACCAAGCCTAGACTCAACCAGCTCTACAAAGAAAACATTCTGGGTAGGCACAATGAGAAGACAAAGAAGTGCAATCCAAATGAAACCACAAGAGAGACCTTCAGGAGATGAACTGAGTGATATGGAAATAATCAAACTTCCGGATGCAGAGTTTAAAATAATGATTGTAAGGATGCTTAGGGATCTTAGAACAACAATGGATGGTCATCACGAACACCTAAATAAGGAAATAGCAAGTATAAAAAAAGATATTGAAATACTAAAAAAGAATCAGTCAGAGATGACAAATACAATATCAGAAATGAAGACCACAATGGAAGGAATTAAAAACAGGATGGATACAGCTGAGGATCGAATCAGCAAGTTGGAGGACAACTGGAATGAAGGCATGAAGGTAGAGAAGAAAAAAAAAAAGAGACTCAAAAAGTCTGAGGAAACTCTTAGAGAGCTCTGTGACAACATAAAGAGAAATAACATTCGCATCATAGAGGTTCCTAAAGAAGAAGAGAAAGAACAAGGGATAGAAACTTTGTTCAATCATATCATAGCTGAAAACTTCCCTAAATTAATGCAGGAGAAACTCTCACAAATTCAAGAAGCACAGAGAACTCCACTAAAAAGAAACCTACACCAAGACACATCATAATTAAAATACCAAAGCTAAGTGATAAAGAGAAAATATTAAAAGTTGTGAGAGAAAAAATGGCTATCACCTACAAAGGAGCCCCCATAAGGATGACATCAGACTTCTCAACAGAAACACTTGAAGCCAGAAGAGAATGGCAAGAAATATTCAAAGTAATGCAGAACAAGAACCTACAACCAAGACTACTTTATCCAGCAAGGCTATCATTTAAAATTGAAGGAGAAATAAAAAGTTTCCCAGACAAAAAAAAACAAAACACCTCAAGGAATTCATTACAACCAAACCAATGCTGCAGGAAATGTTAAGGGGCATGGTGTAAAAAGATCAAAGTGGGGACAGAACATAGCAAAAGAGGAATACAGCTTTAAAGAATAAAATGGCAATAAACAACTACATGTCAATAATAACCCTAAATGTAAATGGATTAAATGATCCAATCAAAAGACATAGGGTAGCTGCATGGATAAGAAAACAGGACCTGTACATATGCTGTCTACAAGAGACACACCATAAAACAAAAGATGCACATAGTTTGAAGGTAAAAGGATGGAAAAAAACATTTCATGCAAATGGAAATGAAAAAAAAAGCTGGGGTAGCAATACTTATATCAGACAAAATGGACTTTAAAACAAAGAATATAGTAACAGATAAAGAAGGCCACTACATAATGATAAAGGGAGCAATCCAACAGGAAAATATAACTATTCTAAATATCTACGCACCTAATATAGGAGCACCTAAATATATAAAGCAGACATTGATGGATATAAAGAGCGAGATCAACAGCAACACTATAATAGTAGGGGATTTTAATACCCCACTAACATCACTAGATAGATCCTCAAGAAAGAAAATTAACAAAGAAAGAGCAGACTTAAAGGACACACTAGATCAACTCGATTTAATAGATATCTACAGAACCTTTCACCCTAAAGCAGCAGAATATACATTCTTTTCAAGTACTCATGGTACATTCTCTAGGATGACCACATGTTAGGGCACAAAAGTGGTCTCAACAAATTTAAGAAGATTGAAATTATATCAAACACTTTCTCTGATCACAATGGCATGAAACTAGAAATCAACCATAACAGAAAAGCTCAAAAATTCTCAAACACATGGAAACTAAATAGCAGGTTGTTAAATAATGAATGGATTAAGAATGAGATCAAAGAAGAAATAAAAAAATTCCTAGAAAGGAATGATAATGAGCATACAACAACTCAAAATTTATGGGACATAGCAAAAGCAGTACTGAGAGGGAAGTTCATAGCACTACAGGCACACTTTAAGAAGCTAGAAAAAGCTCAAATAAACAACTTAATCCTGCATCTAAAAGAGCTAGAAAAAGAACAGCAAGTAAAGCCTAAATGTAGTAGAAGGAAGGAAATAATAAAGATCAGAGCAGAAATAAATGACATAGAGACTAAAGAAACAATACAGAGGATCAATGAAACTAAGAGCTGGTTTTTTGAAAAGGTAAACAAGATTGATGAACCTTTAACTAGACTCACCAAGAAAAAGAGAGAGAGGACTCAGATAAATAAAATTAGAAATGAGAGGGGAGAAATAACAACTGACACAACAGAAATACAAAGGATTGTAAGAAAATACTATGAAGAACTGTATGCCAAAAAACTCGACAACCTACATGAAATGGACAAATTTCTTGAAACATACAATCTTTCAAAAATCAGTCTGGAAGAATCAGAAAACCTAAACAAACCGATTACACCAAATGAGATCACAACAGTTATCAAAAAACTCCCAACAAAGAAAAGTCCTGGGCCAGATGGCTTCACAACGGAATTCTACCAAATATTGAAAGAAGAACTAACTCCTATCCTTCTCAAGCTATTTCAAAAAATTCAAGAGGAAGGAAGACTTCCAAGCTCCTTTTATGAGGTGAGCATAATACTGATTCCAAAACCAGGCAAAGACAACACAAAGAAAGAAAATTATAGGCCAATATCCCTGATGAATATAGATGCTAAAATCCTCAACAAAATATTAGCAAACCAAATCCAACAATATATGGAAAAAATCATACACCATGATCAAGTGGGATTTATTCTGGGGAGGCAAGGCTGGTACAATATTCGCAACTCTATCAATGTTATTTATCACATAAATGAAAGGAAGGAGAAAAACCACATGATAATTTCAATAGATGCTGAAAAAGCTTTTGATAAAATCCAGCACCCATTCATGATCAAAACTCTCAGCAAAGTGGGAATTCAGGGAACATACCTCAACATGATAAAAGCCATCTATGACAAACCTACAGCCAACATCATACTCAATGGGCAAAAATTAAAAGCAGTCCCCTTAAGATCAGGAACAAGGCAGAGGTGCCCCGTTTCACCACTCTTATTCAACATAGTCCTGGCAGTCCTAGCCACAGCAATCAGACAAGAAGAAGAAATAAAAGGCATTCAAGTTGGAAAAGAAGAAGTAAAGCTATCATTATTTGCAGATGATATGATATTGTATATAGAAAATCCTAAAGTCTCAGTCAAAAAACTACTGGACCTGATAAGTGAATTCAGCAAGGTGGCAGGATATAAAATTAATACTCAGAAATCAGAGGCATTTTTATACACCAACAATGAACAATCAGAAAGAGAAATTAAGGAAACAATCCCCTTCACTATTACAACCAAAAAAATAAAGTTCCTAGGAGTAAATTTAACCAAGGAGACTAAAGACTTGTACTTGGAAAATTATAAAACATTGATAAAAGAAATCAAGGAAGATACAAACAAGTGGAAGCATATACCATGCTCATGGTTAGGAAGAATAAACATCATTAAAATGTCTATATTACCCAAAGTAATTTATAAATTCAATGCAATACCAATTAAAATACCAGTGACATACTTTAAAGATATAGATCACATATTCCAAAAATTTATATGGAACCAAAAGAGAACACGAATAGCCTCAGCAATCTTAAAAAAGAAGGATAAATGGGGAGGTATCACACTTCCTGATATCAAGCTATACTACAAGGCCATTGTACTCAAAACAGCCTGGTGCATAAGAACAGGCACATAGATCAATGGAACAGAACAGAGAACCCAGAAATAAACCCACAGCTCTATGGACAACTGATATTTGACAAAGGAGGTAAGGAAATATATACAATGGAGTAAACACAACCTCTTCAACAAATGGTGTTGGGAAAATTGGACAACAACCTGCAAAAAAATGAAACTAGATCACCAACTTACACCATTCACAAAAATAAACTCAAAATGGATAAAAAACTTAAATGTAAGGCATGAAACCATAAGCATCTTAGAAGAAAACATAGGCAGTAAGCTCTCCGACATCTTTCGCAGCAATATATTTGCTGATTTATCTCCAAGGGCAAGGGAAATAAAAGACAGGATAAACAAATGGGACTATATCAAACTAAAAAGCTTTTGCATGGCCAAAGACAATAAGAACAGAATAAAAAGACAAACTACACAATGAAAGAACATATTTGACAGTATGTCTGATAAGGGGTTAATAACCAAAATTTATAAAGAACTTGTAAATCTCAACACCAGAAAGACAAACAATCCAATCAAAAAATGGGCAAAAGAAATGAATAGACACTTCTCCAAAGAGGATATACAGATGGCCAATAGGCATATGAAAAAATGCTCAACATCATTAATCATTAGAGAAATGCAAATTAAAACCACAATGAGATACCACCTCACACCGGTTAGAATGGCGCTCATCAACAAAACAACACAGAATAAGTGCTGGCAAGGATGTGGAGAAAAGGGAACCCTCCTGCATTGCTGGTGGGAATGCAGACTGGTGCAGCCTCTGTGGAAAACAGTATGTAGATTCCTCAAAAAATTGAAAATCGAACTTCCTTTTGACCCAGCCATCCCACTTTTAGGAATATACCCCAAGGACACCATAGAACAGTTCCAGAAGGAGAAATGCACCCCCATGTTTATGGCAGCATTGTTCACAATAGCGAAAATCTGGAAACAGCCCAAGTGTCTGTCAGAGGACGAGTGGATTAAAAAGCTTTGGTACATATATACTATGGAATACTACTCAGCCATAGGAAATGATGACATCGGATCATTTACAGTAACATAGATGGACCTTGATAACATTATACGGAGTGAAATAAGTAAATCAGAAAAAAACTAAGAACTATATGAACCAATGCATAGGTGGGACATAAAAATGAGACTCAGAGACATGGACAAGAATGTGATGGTAACAGCAAATGGGGTGGAGGGGTAGGGAAGGGGCGAGGAAGGAGAGGGAGGGAGTGGGGGGAGGGTAGGGGCACAAAGAAAACCAGATAGAAGGTGACGGAGGACAATTTGACTTTGAGTGAGGGGTATGCAGCATAATCAAAAGTCAAAATAATCTGGAGATGTTTTCTCGGAACATATTTACCCTGATTTATCAATGTCACTGCATTAAAAATAAGATTAAAAAAAATAAAAAAATAAAAAAATAAAAACACCACATCTGACCCTGGCCAGTTGGCTCAGGGGTAGAGCGTCGACCTGGCATGCAGGAGTCCCGGGTTTGATTCCCGGGCAGAGAATACAGGAGAAGCACCCATCTGCTTCTTCACCCCTCCCCCTCTCCTTCCTCTCTGTCTCTCTCTTCCCCTCCTGCAGCCAAGGCTCCATTGGAGCAAAGTTGTCCTGGGTGCTGAGGACGACTCCATGGCCTTCCCCTCAGGTGCTAGAATGGCTCCAGAGCAATGCCTCAGATGGGCAGAGCATCGCCCCCTGGTGGGCATGCCGGGTGGATCCCGGTAGGGCTCATGCGGAAGTCTGTCTGACTGCCTACCAGTTTCCAGCTTCGAAAAAATACAAAAAAATAAAAAAATAAAAAAACCACCACATCTCAGGTGCGGGTACTTGTCCAGAAGGACAACCCCACATCCACCATGCTGCTCCTGGTCATACTTCATCTGCTTCTCAGGAGGCTCAAGAGAGGGTATAAGAGCCATGATTTTTCTTTTCCCATTCTTGTAAATTTCTCCAATAAATTGTTGTGGGGGGTGAGGAGACACCACCTAACATCAGAGTGTTTGTATTTGCACTTGGTGACAAATGAGTTCAATCATCCTTCCTGAATCAGTGTATGTGGATGAATCTGACAGTTGTATCATTTGTAAAAGGGGAGACAACTCACAAATTAACAGTCACTCCGCACCTCCCTCCACCCAGCGGTTAGTAACCACTGATCTGTTTCCATCTCTAAGATTTACCTGTTTGTGCAGTTCACATATTAAGTCGTATAACATATGGGCCTGTGCACGTGGTGTCCTTCATTTAGTGCTTTCACATGGTGACTCTGGACTCACTGATGCTGTGGAGGGATGTGTCCCTTTTCTTTTTATAGCCGGATCATGCTCCATCCTATGGACATGGCACAGTTTGTCCATCCGTTCATCAGTGATGGACATTTTGGGTGTTTATAAATTTCAGTAATTAAGCTTATGACTACCACGAATAGTTATGTACATGTTCTTGGGGGCACACCTGTTTTTACTTTTCTTGAGTAGTTACCTGGGAGTGGAACTGTGGGATCACATGGTCATTGTAAGACACACTTTTTCAACAACTGTCAGACTGTTTCCAAAGTGGCTTCACCCATTGGCACTTCCATCAATGCTGTGTGAGGGTTCTACTTCTCCACATGCTCACCAGCATTGGTGATTATATACAATTTTAAATACAGTTATCCTAGTGGGGATACTGTGGTATCTCCTTGTGGATTCAATGTAAATTTCCCTATTTTCTAACCATCTTGAGGATCTGCAAGTAGTACATAGTTTTTTCTAGGTCTTGAGCAGCCTTCTCGTAAACATAGTTAAGAATTCCATACAAGTGATAGTTACCGCACAGAGCACCTACTGTAGCCAACCACAGCATTAAATTCACTCACAAATAATCTCTGTGTTAAATAATTTAAAACTAGTATATTTGGACACAATTTCTCTGATGTCTGTAAGTGTCCATTTATTAACTGCAATGGCACATGCTGTTCTTTATTCAAGTCACTTATGTATTCTATGTGAAAACCCAATGCTCCAAGTACAGGTTTCTGTTGGCCCTTTTCACTCGTAGATAATTGCCACCCCCAAGGTCACTTGGTAAGGTCCCTTTAACTCTTCACTGTGAACTTGAGCATTGACTCCGAGGGGGACCCACTGCTCACATGATGAGGAGAGCTATGGCTTTCTGCAGGTGGGGACATTCACAGACAATAAAGATGTATATAAGGTTGCCACCAGAAATTGACGTGAGAGCCTCCTTGCCACAAACTCCCCATCCCTAGAGGGAAGGGCCCTTTTTTCCTCAGTTCAGGTGGAACTCACAAGAAAGGAGATGTCTAGCCACCAGGGGAGAAAGAACCATTGTCCTGTATCAAAAGGGACATGACTCCATGAGCCGGTCACTGCTCTGGACGTGATCTTGGTCTCAGGGTTTATGTAAGAGACACAACCTCAGTCCTGATCACTAAACGGCCAAGGGCGGTGTGGGCTGACTCACCCTGAGGAGTGTGAGGTGAGCAAAAACTGCCCTGAAGTGATGGGAAATAAACAAGAGTGGACACATGGCCAGGCCCTGAGCAGGGGGCAGTGGACAGAGCAGTGAGAAGGCAGATGTCAGCTCTGGTAGGTTCTGGTCACCCTGACTCACAATAGTGTGGACACTAGAGGGCGCTCAGGGCTTGTTGCTGAGAAACCAGGGGTGATCAGAGCTGAGACCAGCCTCCTGGCACTGCCTCCTATGCTCTGCTCAGGCTCAGAGCTGTGACCTCCCAACAACGGGCCTCACACAGCCCCACCCCTGCAAATCCCCATGGCCATCCTCAGGCAGAGTGACCTGACCCTGGGCCCAGGGAGGGATCAAATAGCTGGGGGTTCTCATTTGCATGAGATCATATTCTCTCAGATTATAAAAAAGAGAAGGGAGAGATTGGAGGAAGCCCTGCTTTAGCAGTGAAGACACCGAGGGCAGGACTAAGTGACAATGTCCACCATGGCCTGGTCCCCTCTTCTTCTCACTCTCATCGCTCACTGCTCAGGTGACTGGATGTGGGGACTGAAGAAGGGACTCTAGGAAGATGGTTGGGACCCTGCTTTCTGTTCTTATCCCCTGACCCAGAATCACCATCTCTGTGTCTCTCCCTCTTCCAGGATCCTGGGCCCAGGCTGTGCTGACTCAGCCGCCCTCAGTGTCTGGGGCCCTGGGACAGAGGGTCACCATCTCCTGCACTGGGAGCAGCTCCAGCATCAGAGGTAATGGTGTGAGGTGGTTCCAACAGCTCCCAGGAACAGCCCCCAAACTCCTCATCTGGGGTAATAGCAATCGTGACCCGGGGGTCCCCGACAGATTCTCTGGCTCTAAGTCTGGCAGCTCAGCCACGCTGACCATCACTGGGCTCCAGGCTGAGGATGAGGCCGATTATTACTGCCAGTCCTATGATGACAGTCTTAATGGTCACACAGTGTTCCCAGCCTGTGAGCAAGTGAGACAAAAACCAGCTGCCCCTCTTAATGTGGGGTTCCTTGGCTGAAACCACTCTTGTGACACCCAGCTGCTTCCTGTTTTTGGCAAAATACTGGGGCCTGAGACCCACTTCAGTGAACTTGTCTAGACAATCTGTCCACATCCTCTGATTTCTACCCTTGTACTTGTCCTTGGCATCAATATATTATGTGATTAACTCAAATTGAGTAGAAATTCCTGAATGATGGGGCAGGGTGCTCTGGAGACAGAGTCCAGGATGGGTCAGGGTAGAACAAGGGACACGGAATACAGCCGTGTCTGAGTCAGGACACATCAATAGTGTCCAGTATGTGTCCGGGTAACAAGAGTTCCCAGGAGCAGCCCCAAAGCTCTCAGCTATTTTATGAACTTGACCAGCAAGGTCTCTGATTGATTCTCTGGCTCAAGTGTGACAAGTGTGCCCACTAATTGGCTGAGGTCTAAGGACGAGGCTGGTTCTCAGTGCCACTCCTGTCCTGTGACAATGTTCTCAGTGTGCACACAGAGCTGGAGGCCTGTGGGGAAATGTCACCAGTGCCCTTGCATTTTTGTTGGCGAGGGATGTGCCAGCAACCTCCTTCCCAGGCTGAGCTGGTGACATCTGCTATCTCTGTTGCTGCCCCCATGGTCTAGGTCCATTCAGGGGCAGCATCTGGGAGTGAGGGCTCCTTCATTTTCTCTGTCCTCAGATCACTCATCACAGCCCATCCCTAGACAAAAGGACTTAAAGAAAAAGAGGATCATCTTCCTGTCACCTGTGAGCACAGACTCTATGCACTGAAGCTCAGGGCCTGAGGGGGGATCCGGCTGTGGTCATCTCAACTTGGACTGTGACGAGGAACCCAGCGTCCACGTCATTATCCATTTACCTAGTTCCAGATGTTCCAGAGCTCTGTCATCCTCTCATTAGTCTTCACCATGAAGGCCTGTCCTTCTCGCTCACAGGAGGATTCTGCTGTCACTGCTGTGGGGGCACCAGGCATCTCAGGCTGTGTCAGACAGGTGGGACTTGGGACGACTCCCTGTCCATTCCCATCAGGGATAAGGACTAACCATTGAGTTGTCCTTGTTTAATTGCACTAAATTAAACAAGTCTAAACTTGCAGAATTGTGTTGAACAATAATGGAGTTAAAGTCACATCAGCTTTCTCCTGATCTTTGAGGAAATGGTCTCTCTCCATCCCTTTTGCCTAGATGCAGGTTTTTGGGTTAACTGTTATGAGTGTGGAAAGAGTGTAAATGCCTCTGTCTGTTTCTATCCGTATGTATTTTTTCTTACAATTATTTAAATTTGCTCAAAGGCTCATGCAGATCTATTGAGATAATATTGTTCAACTGTTGATCAACTAATATGATCTGTGATATTAAAGGGGTGATCAGTTTGGAACCCTGCTTGAAAGACTGCAATAAATCATTTATGAGAATGGTGTGTCAAGTTGTTAATCTAATATTGGAATCCGTTAGTTAGTGCTTAGAACATTTCCATCAGTATTTCATGTTATGGGTGGGTTTACAATTTTCATTTTCTGTGACTTATTTGTCAGATGAATATGTCATTATTTCTCTGCTTTCTCAAAGAATTGGGAAATTATTCTATTCTTAATATTTTAAAAGAAAAAAAATGCATGTGAGTCAAGCAAATAGAACCATCTGAATTGGGAAGCTGTGTAGGTGCTTTCTGTGATGCTAACTGTATCTTATATGTTTTTGAAAGAGATCTATAATAATGTTATTTTTTCTTAAAAATTGATCTTTTATTCATTTTCTTTAAATGTAGGTGTTTATTTTATGTTACTAGGAAAATATGCTATTGTCTAGTTCCAATGGGGTTATAACACATATTTACTTTTAAATATTATTTCTACTTGTTACTTCTTGTTTTGTATTTTGTGTGTTATCCATTTTCATTGAAAGTCAGTAAGTGGTTGTTCTATTCTGTCATTTGAAAACTACATTCTGATGTGTTAATTAGATCTACTGTTTTTGTACTGTCTCCTCATTTATTGTTACATTATCATAATGAGGAAGCTTTGGGGTTTTTTCTTCTTTTCCTTTTTCTATTCTTGTATCTGGCAGAATGCTCAATGTCTCCCTCTTAACTGTTTTTCCCTTTACTATTAGGTTTCTAAAGTATTCTCATTTTTTTTTCTTTAGAGAAGGTTTTGATTTACAGAATATTTGAGCAGAAGGTGGAAATTTCCTGGCGCAGGTGAAACAGTTGTCACCGGGCTCCACCAGATGCCAGGGCCCCTCCCAGTACCTTCTGAGCCTGCACTCAGCTCAGTGGGAGCCAGGGCGCTGCTGTCCCAGCTGCTCCTCTGGGGCCAGAGATGCCTCACCTGTGATCTTCTCTCTGAGCATAAAGCCGCTCATGATGTCACTGTAACCAGTGTGCCTCATCCCTGGAGAAGTGAGGCCACCCCTCTGCCTGTGTTGCCAGACCTCTCACTGGGTCCTCACTGCAGGTGACAATAGTCAGCTTCAGGTGACAACTCCAGTCACTCATGTCTCACTTCTGAGATTCTGCAGCTCTGCTGTGTAGCTTGTCACTTAGAGAATGTTGGCACTAACACTCATGGGACATTCTCTCCATTTTTATGAGGACATCAATTCTTGGACCAGAACAAAGAGACTCTCTAGGATAACAATTCTGGAGACAATTTTGACACTTCCATGGCATGAGAGATTTATTCACCAACATTATTCTGTTTGCGGTCAATTGAGGTTGGCAAATATTAATTAGTGATTCTTAAGGAGATATCTGACTTAAAGAAGATAATTTGGTGCATATTCAACAAACAGATAATTTATAATTTGTTAGCAGAGTATCCTGAAACCCCGACGGAGATGGAAAACCATGACCTCATGACAGTGGGATCACTGATGTCCCTGCAGGGTGTGGCAGGAGGAACGGGGGATGAGGCCGCCAACAGGGATCCTCCAAGCTATGGTGACTTAATGAAAGTGCACCTGGGGAACCCAGACTTCCTCTCTACAGGCCAGAAAACAGTCCTGAGCCTGCAACTCAGCTTAAAGGGCCTGCTGTGCATTAAACACAGGGCTGTGGTTCTGCTGCCTCTATGGTTTTCAGTGGGTTTCACAGTGTGAGATACTGACTGAGGTCCACACTCCACTCTCATGTGGGAGACATTATTGCTCACCTGGGACCAGGAGCAGTAAAAGTCACTCATGGGTGAGTCCCCTGCAGCTGAGACTGCTCTAACCCCGTGGAGAACCCGGGCGCTGGTCTCCCTCTGCCTATGGGAACCCCACGTCCTCTCTGCCTTCCCCACATGACTAGCACCATCACACAACCAAGAGTCATCCTCATCCAGAAACTGTCATGGGGAATGGCAGCAACACATTTGAAAAAACTGACTCCATTACCAAAAGTAAAGGTAAAGATGGAGAGAGACTCAATGTCCCTACTTCCCCCGTGGACAGCAGCAGGCAGTGTTGTAAGGGTCTCCCACAGGGCTCCATGTTCATACGCAATGAGCAGCCACGTGAGAGCCCTGGGAACACTGTGTGCTGAGCAAGTGCAGCTCAGAAACAGTTATTACCCTCACCTGCCATGAGGTGCTGCCCACCAAGAACACCCTGTGTGGGTCCCAGGACTGTCCCTGCTCCCTGTGAGGACAGGAGCAGCAGCAGCGGCAGCAGCCAAGTTACTCAGCACAGTGAACTTTTCCATCCTGGTGACAAATGTCAGGTGAGGCAGGAGGCACAATGATCTTGTGATGGGAAGGCAGCCTGTGGAAAAAACTGATAAAAGGCAGGGAAGAACTTTCCAAATTAAAAAGCACAAGGTGGATGACAGGGCCAAGGGCCTGAGCTCATGGAGACTGCTCTGAGCTGAGACTGGCCGCATTGTGACTGGACCAGTCTTCTCATACAGGTTCTCTGTCCTCTCAGCTTCCTCGTGTCCTCTGTCACTCATTCCAGCACATCCTCCGGGTTCTGCAGAGACAGGCCTTCTGGGTGATGAGGGCTCCATGTGGGACCCATGAGAGACAGGCAGGGGTGTTCATTCTCTCTGCCATAGATGACCTCCCTCTTCAATTCTTTCCTGGGTCACCTTCTCTACCTCTCCAGTGAAACCCAAAACCTTGAATTCTTGTTCTTCAGTGTAATTTACCTATTTCTCCCCAAATACTGCACCTGTTATTCTCAGAGGACAAGGAAGAACTCTGAACATCACCTGAGATTCCATGAGGGATCCCTTGGCCCTTTGGTCAAATTCCCCAGGAAGGGCCCTGCCCTGGTGCACACTCAGCTCCGCCCTTCCTGAGAATACGTTCCTTATTCCCGTCTCACCTTGTGGAGGATGTGGCCCTGTGGCCAACAGTGCCAGACTGTGGGTGACTCACTCTCCTTCCTCTCGGGCAGTTGAATAAATTGTGTCCTCGCTGATTTTTTAGTTTCCTGGCTCTCTGATGTCCTCATCACCCCATGAGGTCCTGCGTCTACCTCTCTCATCACATGGCTTTGAATTTCTGTCACCTACAATTTTTCTCTATAGGGTCTTTGCCTAATCTGATGCATAGTAGCTGATAGATAATGAGGACCTAGAATGCATTTCCAAGAAGGACATGGGCTGCTAGGAATGTCTGTTCTAAAAATAAAAATCAGCTGTTGTCAGATTTTTCTGTGGGACCTCAGCAGACAGAGCTTTGAGATGTCTCCACCATGTCCTGGAGTCCTTCAATTTTAGTCCCTTAGATACTGAGCCTTTGTCAGACTTCTGAAAAGGAGTATCTGAGGTCAGACAGAATCTGACCTCCCAGTTCCACACAGAGCTGGTCCTGTGACACCAGATTTACATCCTCTGTGTCTCATGTCGGTCCCTATGGCAGAAGCTTCCCCCGTCTGCACTGGGAGCCTCTGCAGGGTGGGGATTCTGGCTCTGGGACAGAAGCCCTGTGAATGTGATGCATGCAGCCCAAGTGAACGCCAGATTATGACATCAGACTGGGTTATGGTTAAGGTCTGTCAACATGCTCTTCTCCCCTGGGAAGAGGCCGAGGTCACCTCTCAACCCTCTTGTTGCATCCATCATGCCTCTGTCACCTATTGTCATAGGGAGGACACTGCTGTCCTGCACCAGCACCAGACTATCTAAGGCCATATCTTCCATTTGCATCTTCAAGAATGTCTACTTGAATGTTCCCCTCAAAGCTGAGACATAAATATAAATTTCTCTTGTTTAATCTTATTGTCTAATACTTAAAAAATGGCATGAAAATTAATGGATATAAAGGTCACCTTAGCCTGTTCCTGATATTTGTGGAAATACCACTTCCCATTTGATTAACTAAGATGCTGCATTTAGTACGAAGTTATGTATGTGTGTGAGAGACTGGTTATTACCATATTATAAGTGTGTATATTTGTATATTATATTGGTTTTCAAGATGTGGCATTAATCTGTTCAAAGTCTTTTTCTGCCTCAATTAAGGCAAAAAGATAATATTTATTACTATATTAATATGTTGTGCTATATTAATAATATTTCCTATTATGAAATAAAACTTTTGGAATTTGAATAGATTACACATTTTAAAGTGTTTAAATTATTTATCTGGTATTGGGCTATCCATTAATATTTTTAACTCAAGGTAATATTAAATATTATTTTCTGTAATTACCCTTTCTATAAAATTTATCAATATATGTAAGATGTGTTATCAACATCATAAAATAAGTCATGGCATCCTACTTACTTGGAAATATTATAGAAAATATAAAGAATTTACATTGGAACTATCGAATCTCTGAAGGATTGGTAGAGTTTTCTTCTGAAAATGCCTGCATTTCTGCTATTCAGTGTAGTTGTTTTATTACAGTTTTTATTCCTCTACAAAGTTGCTCTTTTTAATTACTTTATTTCTTCTACAACCAATATTGTGTCTTCCAAGGAAAGTATATATTTATCTATTTTATTAGTTCACTCTCTCTATATATATATATTTTTTTTCATTTTTCTGAAGCTGGAAACAGGGAGAGACAGTCAGACAGACTCCCGCATGCGCCCGACCGGGATCCACCCCGCATGCCCACCAGGGGGCGATGCTCTGTCCATCCTGGGCATCGCCATGTTGCAACCAGAGCCACTCTAGCGCCTGAGGCAGAGGCCACAGAGCCATCCCCAGCGCCCGGGCCATCTTTGCTCCAATGGAGCCTTGGCTGCAGGAGGGGAAGAGAGAGACAGAGAGGAAAGCGCGGCAGAGGGGTGGAGAAGCAAATGGGCACTTCTCCTGTGTGCCCTGGCCGGGAATCGAACCCAGGTCCTCAGCACGCTAGGCCGACGCTCTACCGCTGAGCCAACCAGCCAGGGCCACTCTGTATTTTTATAAATTTTCTATCTATTTTTACATGTATAACGAGGAGGAAGCACAGTTGATTTGCTCTGTGATCTCTACATGACTGCTAAGTGAGAAAAATTGACTAAAATATTCTTGGGTCTCAAGGCTGGGCTCTGTGCTCACTGATGGAGACACAGCAGCTGTGTCCTCTCTGTCCTGGCAGAGTCCCCTGAGCAGGGACCTTTGTGTGGTCTCAGCAGGTGCTTCCTCCCAAGGCTTCCTAGAGAGTGAAGTCACCCTCCATCCTCCTCAGTGTGGGGTGTGAGCTGAGCTCAGCACCAGGGCTCAGGGAGGGGCTGGGTAGTCACTGAGGAACACACATTTGCATGGACAGCCCCTCCTCTGGCAGAGGGGGGAGAAGAAAAGGAGGCCTGGGGCAGCCCAGCCCCACTGTGGGCTCAGGGCTGTGAGCACCATGGCCTGGACCCCTCTCCTCTTCGTGCTCCTCTCTCACTGCTCAGGTAGGGACAGCCCTCCTGGACACATGGTAGCTGTCCAACCTGTATCAGCCACTTTGGTTCAGACTCTGATAAACTTTACTTCAATGTTTGTTCCATGTACCATCTGTATTTGCAGGTTCCCTGTCCCAGCCTGTGCTGACTCAGCCGATCTCTCTCTCTTTGTCTTGGAGCATCAGCCAGACTCATCTGCACCCTGAGCAGTGGCTTCAGTGTTGGTGGGTACAGGATACGTTGGTTCCAGCAGCAGTCAGGGAGCTCACCTCGATATCTTCTATACTACAAATTGGACTCATAAGACCCAGGGCTCCATGGGCCCCAGTCGCTTCTCTGGATCCAAAGACGCCTCGGCCAATGCAGGGCTCCTGTTCATCTCTGGGCTCCAGCCTAAGGACGAGGCGGACTATTACTGTAATGTATGGGATGATGACAGTAAAAGTCACACAGTGCTCAAGAGTCACGGGGAAGTGAGACTAAAACCTCACTGTGCTCTCCTTGCCTGGGCTGTGAACTTTGTTCTACCTGGGACCAAGTTTAACTCTGGGTGACATCTGTTCTGGGCAACTCCTTTCCTTGTACCTGTGGATGTGCAAATCTCTTCTAGTTTTCTTCATCAAAATGTCCGTTTATTTATTGCTAAAAGGCTCCTATCACAGGACAGAGGATGGGTGGAAGCTGTGACCTGCTTCTAGACCCCCAAAAGTCTAGAGCCAGGGAGCATGTTCAGGATCAGAGTCCCTCACTCTGCCCCATGAGGAACAGGGAGCGCGGAGGGCAGAGTCACGTGCTGTACTTGCTCCTCCCAAGTCCAAGTCAGAAGCTGAGCAGCCTGCTCTCCCTCCCTCTAGGACGCCTTCCTCCTGCACCTGGTTCACACCTTGAGAATTCTGCTGTCATTGCCTTCCTGTTTGGGACACTTGCCTTCCTGGATCTGACCTCAGAATTGTTGCCAGACAAAAGA